>NC_133063.1:18654062-18844062 GCF_048771995.1 Taeniopygia guttata | reverse complement strand
TTCCATTACAGCATTAAAAGAAATTAAAAAATTAGCTTTGCTTTGTATTAAACAGTAGTACTGCTCCAATACCCTCTAATCCCCTAACATTAGTTGAACACGATGAATCCACACATTTGATACACTTTTTAAAGTAACTCATAGAAATTACAGTAATTTTTCTCACCTGTACTTAACACAAGCTGAATTAAATATGTTATTTGTTTTGTAATTATTCTATGGTAAAGTAATTTTTGAAAAATATTAATTTCAAGAGTTGCACTATTAAAACTGAATTTGCATTGCAACCTGTATAATATATCAATTCACTCTGATTAGAATTTGGGAATTGGTGTATGCCAGACGTTAAACATATCCACTAAGTACAAAACTGTCATGCTATTTAAATAAAACACAAATATGATTTTATTTGCTAGTAACATTCTCTGCATAACATTTTAGTACATGACATTTATTTTAGATCAGTGTTATTTTCCACTTGTAAATTAAAATAACTATTTATTTCTACAATAACCAGCAACAGATAAAAAAATGCTTATTTTAGAAACCCTGCTTAATTACACTGTTTATCATGTAAGTCACTTACATGCTGCCACACTCATTTTACAGGTGTATGACTCAGAACTTTGGCACCTAAGTGATCAAACACAACAAAACAGTAGACTGATGTAAAATGTGTGTCAGGCTGCCTTATTTGTCTCATATGCAATATTTGAAGAAAAAAAAACCCACGAGCAATAGTAGGCTAAATCTATCACACATTTCCATGAAACAGATTTACAGCTAGGATTGTCTCTCCTGGGTTTTATACTACTTCAAAATAAGTTTGAAACGAAAAAGCTAAATACATACATATTCTAAAAAACAATATTTTGCCATATGGGAAACTGATAAACCAGAGTGGCTGCTTTTGCACCAGAGTGTAATAAAAAAGCACTGGAAATGTTCCTTCTAAAAAGTCAGTGGGGTATTTTTGCCATAAGTATATTTCTCTTGGTCTTGCAATTAGGTCTGCACAGAGAGCCCACAGTTTAAAGAGACAACGATCTGCACTTCTGAAGATGTAATGTTGCATCTGGCTTGTTAGACACTTTTTTTTTCTTTTCTTTCCTATTTTTCTAGGAAACCAAACAAAGTACAAAAGAGAAATGTGAAACAGTCTCCTTGGACATAGGTGCAAACAAAATACATTGTCTGTGTTAATTGTATCTATATTAACAGAAAGATTTGGAAAGACAAAATGCATTTGGAACACTTTTCCTTAATGTATTTAAAATCTAATTTTTATAAGTACATTTCTCATATTATTTCAAGAAATATATCTAAGAAAATTATCTAGATTTTGGACAACCTATATTTGATAGTTTCTGCAACCATTCTAGTGTGCATTCATTTTCCTTTATTAAACAGCAGGAGTCAAATTTAGTGTCACTCTGGGGCAAAACTTTCCTATTTTCAGTTTTGTAAAACATTAGTTTCATAAAAGTACGAACTCCCCATATCTGAGCACAAGCCACTTTTTAACTCCAAAAGCCTGTTATACCTTTTGCACTCCTTGGATTTCACACTGCTTTAGAAATGTCACTGAGAAATGAAATGTTCTTTGATAAATGGATATTTTTAGGAGTCTGGAGTACTAGTGAACATCAAAGCAGTTCACTCCAGGTTGGGAATGGGCATTTATATGCATTGCCTACAAAACTCACAAAGAACTAGCAGTGATGCCTACTAATGGAAGAAATAAGAAAGGTTGAGATCACTAAGTGCTTTAACTGCAAGGAAGACTAAGCCCTAGCTAGCGTTATGTAATAAAATAATAAATTAAAATAAGAATTATTTCACATTTTGTGTCCTTTCTATTATCAGCAGTACCGAAAGGCAGGTCTTTATATTAGCAATTGTGACTATGGCAAGATAGATGGATATTGCAGCTTTTCAGAGGACGAAACAAATACTTTTGCGTGTAGATGCAACCTTGCCCATCCCAACAGATTTCCCAGATCTGCTTTTCTTTGCTGTTCTCATCCTTATCACAGCCTGCACAGTCCCATGTTTTCTGCAAGTCCAATATCGCATAATCAGCAGTTGCTGCTTTTCACTTCTTTCCAAGTGGGCACTATCCAGAGAAGCATGATAGTGCTAAAGAGCATTTCTACATCCTCAGCATTGGCTCTCGGGAATGAGGAGCAGTCAGCAGATTGGAAAATTCTTCACAGACCTTTGTAAGCAGTGTGTTTAAGTAGGGCTGCGAGTATGATGAGAACAGAAAAACTTTTGAATGTTCTTACCACTAGAAGACAGCTGGTACACAATTATCATTCCTCCTATTCTACACATGGAAAAGACAAAGCTTTAGAGAATTGACTTCACAAGAATTGTATGACAAAGGTCTGAACACAATCCAGATCTCCCACCCATATTTTTTAACTACTTGGAGAATATGAACTATAAGACATGTAGGACGGTATAACTGGATTTTGCTGTCAATAAATCCAAAAGCCACCTGCCAATAGGCAGACTGGATAAAATTTTTATGTTACAAAAAGGATCCACTGGTACTGTGAAAGAGTAAGACTTGCATATTTCTATGATAAAAATTTTAAAGCTTGGTAAAGGAAAAAAAAGAAAGGTAACTCTGATCATTTTGTGCCACATTGGAAGGATGGGCAGAAAACTCACAAGCATTAATGCAGCCAAATTTGACTTAAAACTTTTGATATTGACATATTCAAGCAAACAACATGGAAATAATGAGCTAATAGAAAGCAAGGATGTAAGTTCTATAGAAAGATGCATCTTAGTATACAGTATGAGACAGCACACTCAGTGCTATTAACAGAAGCAAGTCTCCTGATACCTCAAAACAGTATTTCAGTTACAGAAGATTGAGAGAAACCATCAGTACTGACATACAGATATCTGCAAACACTTTCCAGGGAGTTCAGGCACAGCAGTTTGTTTGGGAAGGATCATTATGCATCTTGAGAGATACTGGTTTATGGCAAGAAGAATATGTTGTGCCCTAGCAAATTCTAGCTGTCCTAGAACCTTTTTTACAACAAAATACTAATTTCTGTAGGCAAAACTAGAAAACAAATCCTATGAATATCAAAACTGATATGCTGGTTGATTTTTATAAGACAAGAGGTTCAGAAAAGGGCTCGCATCATCAATAAATACAGGAGTTGCCAATACTATTTGAATCAAAGTACAAAATATCTAATGGCAGGTGAGCTATTCCAATCACTTAAAAAGATGTGAAATGTGCCTGCATTCTAATAGAAAATTTTGAATATATCAGTGGCAACAGTAGAACTCTTAAGAACATGCAATTTCTGCAATTGGAAATGTGTTTTCCCAATTTACAGCTCAAAGTCTCACACAATGTCAAGTTTTGGTTAATTTGTTTCCTGCAACTTGAAATTACTGATTATCTCAGGGACCAAGAAATTATAGAGATGATGATCCACATGATTTACTTCCAGTGGTATACCAGCAGTGATATAACAAAATGAAAATAATTTGTGATGTTACAGTGAAAAACAGAGGATGCATGAGTTGCCTTAGGCAGTGATGGTACTGCTCAGAGTAGAATATGAACAGAATTTAAAAATGTACTTTGCCTTTAGTATCCATACCTCATCGTCTTTCAAAGTTACACCATTAGCAAAGAGAACAAAATGAGAACCTTAGAAACACCTAATAAAGTTTAGGTAGATCATAAGGAATATTATACTGCAAAGGTGTAAAGTCTGCAT
The DNA here is from genome assembly GCF_048771995.1 of Taeniopygia guttata. Taxonomy (NCBI): domain Eukaryota; kingdom Metazoa; phylum Chordata; class Aves; order Passeriformes; family Estrildidae; genus Taeniopygia; species Taeniopygia guttata. The sequence continues at coordinate 18,840,304 of NC_133063.1, read as the reverse complement.
TTTACTTCAGTCTCTCTGATGAAATATACTGCTCAGTTTCTGGAAAAAATAGTCTCAATTTGACTGAGCAATGACCTAATGTCAAATCCTCCATGATGCATTTTACACAGTTTCCATGAAAAATTGTGAAATTCTGTAAATATGGAAAACCACATTGCATATATATTCAGAACCATGCAGTTTAACAGTCAACACTTTTATGATTAAACTTTGCTTTACATAATGTATGAAAAGAAAAGTAAAATTCCACAGATAAAGTATTCCTGAAGATTTCAAAGATACTCAAGCAAAGAATTCCTCTAATGCATCTCCTGTTGATTAAGGCTTTTTTCACTGGAGGTAGTACATAAATATCAATTACAGGATAATTTAACAGTCCTAACTTGAAAGCAGCTGCTTGTCACAAGACCTGACAATGTACAATCTTGGCTGCACAGTTTCTCAATATTGAGGACCAAACTTGGAAGGGATACAGGGAAGTAATATAATAATGGGGTTTCCATTTACTAGTTACTTTTGCCAGTCAAATATTTCTAGAAAATTCTGTCCACAAACAGTATTAAAGACATATTTTGCACAGTAAACACTAAAAACCACAGAAATAAAAATTAGCACAAAGCAACATCTGAATTGAGGTAGCAAGCTTAACATCAGCCCCCATGGGACACTATACTGTAACAGTAAATTACAACAGCCTGTAATGCAAGCTGGGAGTGAGAGTTGATCTGCAGGAGGGTAGGAGAGCTCTGAAGGGACCTGGACAGGCTGGATAGATTGGCCAAATCCAAAGATAGGAGGTTTAACAAGTCCCAGTGTGAGGTCCTGCACTTTGGCCACCACAACCCCCTGCAGTGCTACAGGCTGGGGACAGAGTGGCTGCACAGTGGCCTGGCAGAAAGGGACAGTGCCAGACTGAGGAAGAGCTTGGCCAATGGCATCCTGGCCTGTATCAGGAATAGTGTGGCCAGCAGGACCGTGGAACTCAATCTTCCCCTCTTCTTGGCACTGGTGTGAGTGCATCGTGAGTGCTGTGCCCATTTCTGGGCCTCTCAGTTTAGGAAAGACATTGAGGTGCTGGAGCGTGTCCTGGGAAGAGCAGCAGAGTTGATGAAGGGTCTGAAGCACAAGTCCTGGGAGGGGCATCTGAGGGAGCTGGGGTTCCTTAGCCTGGAGAAAAGGAGGCTCAGGGGAGACCTTGTCACTCTTTATGAGAAGGGTGTAGTCAGATGGGGGTGAGTGTCTTCTCCTGGGCAGCCACTGACTGGACAAGACAACACAGTCTTAAGCAGCACTGGGGGCTTGGGGGCAGGTTAGGACATTAGAAAGAATTTACTCACAGAAGGAGTGATAGGGCATTGGAATGGGCTGGCCAGGAAGGTGGAGTCACCATCCCCAAAGGTGTTTAAGAAAAGACTGGATCTGGCATGATCTAGTTGACTCAGTGCCATGATCTAGTTGATAGGGTGGTGTTAGGTCACATGTTGAACTCAATGACTTTAAACATCTTTTCCAATCTAGCTGATCCTGTGACTCTCAGACTAGTAAAAAACATAATATGTTTTCCGTGCTACTATTCAGAAAACAATTTTTAAATAATTCTGTGCATGTGAGGAAAAGGTCCATCAGTACAGCATCTAACAACAGAAACAATTATGAGTGTTTAAACAGCAGCTAATATTTCTACCATTTTTTTCATCATGTTGTATATGACATCCAGCTTTACTAAAACTGCAAGAGACAGGAGAAAAACACATTCCTCCCTTCCCTGCCTCTTTTTTCTAATAGTTTTTTTTTCTGTGGTTTGACATCTCTCTATGCTATGCATAATTCATTTTTCTGAATCCCTTCGTAAATATTCAGGCTCCAATGTAACAGGTATGTAGGCAAACGCATAACTTTATGTATAATACTCTGAGCAGAGAAATCATGCAGCATTTGAATACTTGCATGATCACATTCCCTATGATTTAGAAGAGATGGGGAAAAAAATCACATTCACTAGAAAATAAACCAGAGAGCCACTAAAACCAGTGAGCACAGTGCAATGTTTCCTGTAAACATCTACGTGTTTTTTTGTAAATTGCCTGTAGTCAAAGATAGCAGTCTCCCTTTAAATAAATAGAGAAAATTACATTAACCACTTTAGGTGTGCAGCTTTATTAACTTCATAGCTATCTTAGTTACCTGTCCCTTTCCCCAAATTATGCCTAAAAAAACCCGCACTACACATTCATAAATTAGCTGCAGAATCAATCACTGCATCTTCCAAAATGCCTTAAAAATATATCATTTTAGCTGGAAAAAATGCCTGCAAGTTCTCAATCCCCATTTTGAAATTCTTCCTTTTTACCATCAGCAATATAAATTAAAAAGTTATGAGACAAGAAATCCTTTTAATTATTTGTCTCTTATCTTCGGCATTCCACAAACTTGTTCCACTCTTACCCCTCCTGCAGCATAGTTAAAATCACCTATTTTGCCCAGTTAAAATTGCAATAGGCAATTTGATATATAAAGACTTTGTATGGTATGTTTCTGCTGAAACTGCTAAGTTTCAAGGTATTGGCTTGAAAATAGGTGTAAATGTGACATACTCCTTTTCTGTCTGCAGGAAACAGCAACTCTAGCTGTGGTACAGCCTCATAGGCTGCAATCACACTAAACTGTGCATAGACACCAGCTCATGCTCTGGCATATTGCCACATCCCCTACCTCACTGTCAGTCTACGCTCTCCAAACAGAGCGAAGGCATTCATAGCAGAATCTCAGATCGTCCCTGGCAGGCAGGACATAGCAGGCAGCCTCCTTCTGTTTTGGAGAATAGGAGAGGGAGGAAAAAGTTTACCTGCATGTGTAAGAGTCATAGCATGCCATCTGCCCTCAGGGTTAGAGAATATCCTCTGGCTATCTTCAAAAGCAAGACACACAGGAAGACTGCTTCATAAAACATAAGTTAGTTGTGCCCTGTTCATGCAGGAAAAGGGAACCTCAGACTTGTATTAAGGTATTACACCCAAGAGTGATCTCAGGTGAGGCTTTCCTTCTACCCCTGGAGCTGTATCTGTTTTTGCCTGCAAGCACAAGAAAGCAGAGGCTAGTCTGATGCAGGCTCATACCAGTGCCTGACACAAGCTTGCCCTGAAATTACACTGTTGAGATACTAGTCAGAAAAACAGAAGCCAAACTGTCATTCATCAAAGAGCTAGCTCAGTATTGGCCTCAGCATTTTCTTAAGCATACAGAAGACCTGAATGTCTAGTTCCTCCGTATGGCTTCAAGGTCATGGTTTCAAAATGGTGTATTGTTACAATCTGGTTTGGAGGTCTGTAACAATACAAGTGAAAGCTCATGGCAACACCGACACCAGCACAACAAGGGTAACACTATCAGGTCATGTGGAAAACATGAGTAACTTGTCAGAACTGGTAACTGACAAAAATCCTAATAGTGAAAAAATGTTTAAGTACTGCGCTCCCACTCTTAAAGCTGCTGTGAAAATCTAAACACTTTCTTTGGATCCCTTGAGGAAATCTGCATTTTCTGCCATGTGAAACACTCATGCATCTATGTCATCAATGAAGAGCTTCAATTATTTCAATAACACATTTATTATGTGGCTCTATGCTGCTAGTTTGCAATAAAAAAAAAAAGTAAATTGCAAAGGATAAATGAGAGAGGGAGAAGATATGAAAAGCAGCATATGTTCTTCCTCAGTTTATGTACAAGTTTAATACAATATTCATCTACAATGCAACTTTAATTGTATCAAGAAATATAAAATTTGCTATGAAATAACTAACAGACTGGTAACTATATTTGAAATTTATAAGTTTTGAATCCTTCTTAAAGACACTGTAATTGCAGTTCTTCTGAATATGAACTTCAGGCTTAGCAAGAACAGTAGCATTACCAGATTTGCTATACAAGCATTTTAACAATTTCCTGCTTGGCAATCCTGTATTTCACACCATTAATAATATGAGAGATTTTCTACTTTTTCTGCTTTACATTGCTGACTTCTTTTACTGATAAAAATAACTTATTAAAGATAATGCTCTTCCAGAACCTGCTCTGGCATTAACACAAGTCTGTATTTATTTTTGCACAGCTCTGTCCTCTTTTTGCCAGGTGCAATTCAGTGAAGTCAACAAAGCTAATAAGCCATGAACAACACTGACCCACTGCAGACCTAGTCACATGAAGGCAGTTCTCATTAGCAGGTTAGCATTAGCAACCAGCACAGCCCAGTGCCCGGGCTATGTAAAGCAAAACTGTCAAGGCTGAGGATACAACATCCACCACACTACACAAATTCAAGTGAAGTGAACCTTCTGGCTAGATTTCATACACAAGAAATCCTACTGTTTGAGTGTTCTGAGATGACAGTGAAAGCATGGCAAGGACAACTGGGAGATTTTCTGCTGAACCAACCTAACACCAATTAGGCATACTTATCAGCTCTGCTTCTATAGATGTAATTCAGATCCTAAAGAACTAGCCTTGAACAGATTTCAATAAGCTTATGAGAACCACTGGAATAAATGAAAATGCTGAAGATGACTGCTCCACCTTGTTTTCAAGGTTGTGGATGCTGTTTGCCCTTGCATGCCCAGTGCCTTGCAGTAAAGAAAGGAGACACACAGGGAAGTAAAAAACACCCTAAGCTGGACAATGTTGAAATGCAAGAGAAGAAAATTGGAGTACATAAAGTAAGCATAAAGGATGGAGGTCAGAATAACAGGCAGAGAATACTCAATGAATTAAAAAAGACCACTGCAGAACATGTTTTAATATCTGGAGATAAAAAAACCTCTGCATGGGTCTGACCTTCATGTACTGATTTATAACTAATTTTTGTTGCTGTTTTTAAATAAACATACAGCACAGGATGATCTGGATTTGATTCTCGTTCAAACGATGAAGAAAACAATTCTAATAATTTTAAAAGTAATTGTGAACACACTACACCTGTCAAAACCAGTCCCAACAAGATCAGCATTAGCAAACAGAGAAAACTCTGAATCAACAGTTCTTCTGATAAAATTTTACCTTTACCTGTGTACCAGAGGTAAGAGCGTCTAAAAAACAAAGTAACATTTTACTGAACAATGAAAGAATTTTGTGAACACGTTTACAGAATCTTGCAAAAGGTAGCTGTTATTTGTACACTGGCACTGAGGGCAGTCAGCAGGCCAACAGTAAGAGCAAAGAGCAAGACTAATTATGCACAATGGCATTGCAGCAGAATGCTGATTGGTCATTGCATCCTTCTTTCAACATTACAAAGACAATGTATGAATGTCAGCCAAATGTAGCACCCTGAGGCTTTCATTTAAAAAAATCAACTAAACTCAAATTTTTTACAGAAATCCTACCCTGCTGCCATGCAATGAACAGACAGAACAGACCTAAATAATTACTTTTGGTACTTTTTTTGGTACTCCATGAAATTGCAATCATGTCAATGTTTCATAATTTAAGATAATATTTCCAATTTAGAGAATTTATAAATAAAGTTGGAGGTACATGTTAAGATAAAAAAACAAAATAATTCTTGTCTGAATTAATTTACAAACCAACCTATATTACAAAATTAAAACATCAAGAGAAATGCTATTGCTGATGATAATTAAACTTCCCTAGACCTTATTTAAAATATTTTCCTTTTTCCTTCCTCTATTCTGAACTGAGGTAAGCAGCAAAAAGAGATATATAACAATAAATAGTCTTGAAAATGTGCATTATTGCATGCTTTGAATTTCAGATAAATTATGTATAGAAATATCAAAGAACACTTTACATGCAAGGAAACTTACAATCTGAGCATAGAGACACTCAGTATGAGTGATGAGAAAAGATGCCTGAAAAGTCCTTTAATGTGGGTATTCTTCATTTTGGAGATTTTAACTGCTGGCAAGTATTCACTGAAGGTAACCCTTTGTGAAGGATGGGCATGACTTGCTTAGGAAATTGTGTTCCGTGATAGACTGAGCTTTAAGGAAATGAAGGCAGGAAGAACTTACTTAGAGAAGTGCCATTTCTGACTCAGTTCCGGTATCTCAGCACCACCAAGGAACCATACTACTCACAAGTCTATGGTGAACCATTTTCAACATGACCTGAAGCTTCCACATGGGGAGAAGTACATGGGATATTAGAATCACAAATTCTAATATCAGAGCAGGAGCAGAGTTATTAAAAATAAGAAACACATAAATAAATACTAAAAACACGGGGAAAAAAATTCCTCTGCTGAGTTTCAACAGAGACACCTTACTATACCATACCATAAAAAATAAATTTTCAGACAAAGTCATGAGTTACTGTTGTTACAACATGGAAGAAGTTAATGATCATATTAACAGTGTCAAAAATGTCAAATCCTGAACTGGCCATAGATGTACATACTGAAGAAAACATAAAATAGTACAAGAGAATCTACTGAGTTTTCAGATTCAGATTTCTATGAAGAAAAATGTAAAAAAATTTGTATTATCATAATAAAAATGACACAGAATAAAACAGGGAAAACAGTTCAAAGACCATTCATTTAGTAAGAGAAACAAATGTAAAAGGGAATAATTGACCTTGAGATTACATCATTTGCTAAACCTATATTAAGTTTACTCAATAATAGCATACATTTGCAGAACAATAGCAGAAGTGACAAATAAGAAAATCTTGGGAAATTACAGGCTGTAGCCCTTTCCTGTACTCAGGTCTGCAATTTTCCCTATCATTTTCACTATCATTTCCATAAGATACTGAAATAACAGAGAGTTAGGAAAAAAACACACATAAAAAATTAAATGCTGAATGCCAGCATAATTTAGCCTCAGCTATGGTACTAGTAAGAAAGTAGCCATGCAGGGAAGCTTGTAAAATCTAAGTACATAGCAAGAAAGAGAAATATTGGAATGACAGGAAAATACGACTACAAATAGTCATATTAAATGAAAAAAAAAAAGGGAAAATGCATGCCGCGTATCAGGAAAATCTTTCTGACAGTGAAATTGTGGAATGATTTCTCAACAAACTAGAAGAAACACTTGGTGGCATAATGAAGGGAACAATGCTGGACTAGCAGGGAGGCAGACCAAAAGATCTAAAACGTATTTTCTCCATGTAATTCTAACAGACTATTAAAGGAGACAATCAATAGCCAGGGAGGTAAGTTATTTTGATAAGCTCCATGGTTTTCATTCTTTCAGAGGAAAAGACTATGGTTGAAGTTGGGAGGAAAAAAAAAGGAAACACCAAGCTGTGTGCTTTCTTACAGTTACTGTTTCCCATTGTGGATGTTACCATTATCTTTACATATGAAGAGAGATTGAAATGATCTAGAGAGATTCCCCCATACTACAACACTGTGATAAAGAAGAACTTAAAAGAAAGACTACGCCGTCTGGCACCAAATTAAATAGGGAAGAACAGAGTCATGTTTCCTGGGGGAAAGAGACAGAAGATTATGAGGTTAGTCACACTATTGGTGAGGCCAATAATGCCACTTAAAAGAAAAGTAAGTGTGATATTTAACTAAATTTTTCATAGTGTTTCCGTTTGGCAGAGAGGCATACTGCTGCACTGAAGTTATAGAGCAACTCCACAATTCCATCAGGTGAAAGGAATGAAGAAGGAATTCAGCTACTTGGACAGCTTTTTTCCAAGAATTCAGCAAAACATCAAAACAACAGATGAAATTCGAGCCTAAAATGCAATTATTGTAATTAAAATAAGCAAAAATAGTATTTAATTCTTAGTTTACGGTACAATAAAATATCAGCATATAGTTTTATTTGAATATTATATTACATTATATTACACTTATTTTTACCCATAGTCAGAGCTTTAACAATTTAGACTGAATGGTTCAGAAAACAGCAGGGTTTTTTTATTACAGATGTTCTTAGTGCAGTTAATATAATCAGCTGCTTCAGGAACAGCATTAAGATGCATGAGCTACTAGTAAGTAGCTTAGAAATATGCTGGCTCAAATATTGCCTACCTAAAGATAAAGGAAAATAAGCATGGTTAAATGGCTTATGCACAGAACTACTAAAAACAAACTCCTAAATTGTAAACCAGCCGTGCTACTGAATTGGCATCTGTATTTTCATCCGGTTGCAAGACTGCTGTGTCTCAATATCTATAACTATGAAAGGAGAATACATAATATTTGTCTGTTTAGTTTTTGAAGATTTGACTGAAAACCCTTTGAGCCAGGTAATGGGTCTCTAATCCCTACTCCTCTGAGCAAATTACAACACAAAAAATGTTGACTAATTACAATGCTGCAAAACGAAAAAAATATTTGGGCAATAAATAAAGTTCTAGTTACAGGTCTAACATCTAACACTAACACAACACTATTGTACTGCACACTAATTCTCTTTATTGTTTTCATTTCACATTAGTAAACCAGAAATTAATGAAGGAACATATTAACCTCGTAAACTGTTATAAATGCTTCATAAGGGTAAAGAAAATGCTATGCAGACTAAAAAAGATCACGAATTTCAAAACACTGAATATTATGTCAGCAGACAGGCTCAAGAAAGTATTTTCTTAAAAACCAGAAATGAAATAAGTTTTGGGAGGAAGGGAAGGAGGGAGAGGGGAGGGAGGGCAGGGTGGGGCAGGGAAAAAGGAAAAGGGGAAAGGGAAAGGACAATTTCCTGTGAAGAACTGTGAAGGTGTTTCACAAGGCCTTCCAAAGCACCTCAGCCAGGATGAATTTTGCTGTATGTCTGCATATACTACAAATCAAGTACCCTTATGAAGGTGATACATAGCTCCACCTTGTCATGCTAGGAAAGGAAAGACCCCTCTCTTGACTCCTTGCATAGTTCAACACTTATTTTGGAGAGGGGCAGGAGAAGGGCTGTTTTTTGTAGACTGTCATCCTTTTAATGTCTTGAAGAACCACAGTTGTAGAATGCAGCTTTTCTACTTCACGCACAGATTAGTACAAATTCCACCGTAACTAGCAACATCTGTTCCATTCAAACAATTACTAGCTAGCCTGAATTCGGCATCAGAAGCAGCCCTCCAGTCACAGGTACATTTCATAGAAGTCTGCAGGCTTGCTTCCTGCTTCACAGACTTCTGATTTTGGCCTGTTTCTGAAGAAAGTCAATGACAATGCACACACTGGAATATGCCTTAATGTTTAGATGGAAAAAAGGTTAACCTTCAAACTCATAACAGATGGAGACAATGCATAACTCACTGCATGATTCACTTAAAGACTCTCTCACTAGGCACCTCAGCCTTCCAATAATCAAACTAGACTCTCTGAAAGCTTGGAAAGATATGGACAATTGGCTCTTTCCTAGATAACAATACTAGAGTCTATAAACAAGGTCAACAATAGAAGAGGCTTTGGAAAGAATAGCAGTAAGTTAATTAACTGATTCAGATAAAACTCTGATCTCACCCTTGAGATCAACTTAGGCTGCCAAGCATCAAGAAGGGAAAATGCTTTATCTTTACTGTGTTTAGCTACCACTCTCAAGAACCTCCAGAAACTCACAAGATCTATCACTGCTTCGATAGAATGCCTGGATGAAGAATACAGAAGGTATCAACTCACACAGAAAGTTTGGCAAATGATGTCACATACATGCACATTTTTCCTAGCAACTGCAGACACATGTACACCACCACATGTACAGACACAAGGATTAAAGCCTTTGTCAGTAATTGAAGGTAGCAAAGTCTGTCTTTTGGAAGACAGGAGTTGATCAAAGTTCCTATGAGCACTCCCATATGATGTACTGTTAGAAAGCATTTCTTTGCTCATAAGGAATTCCGGATGACAGGAAAAAGAGTGGATAGTCCACACAAAAACTGATAAATATGCCCTTTGTTAACACACATACTACCATTGGCATCCTCAATTTTGTGAATATCTCCATGGATGTGATAGTATTGAATGGTGATAACCTACAGAAACAGGACCCTACTGCAACTTCTCAGATACTTGATGCGGTTTAGAAATATCCAGATGTTAAATCCAAAGCAAAGAAACAACTGAGTATACGGAATGGTGGAAGCAAACATGGTTAGAAGAGTGCTGAATTGATGCCTAGAATACAATGAAGACTTGCATGTTTCTTTGGAAAACATCTTCCCCTGAATTATGAAGGCAACTTGTCAAAAGGGTCTAAACAAAGCAACAAGATCTCATTAAAGGCTTCATGAAAATTGTCCACGAGGAACGTGGAAAAGAGGTGGATTCGGGGCAAAAAGTGGATTTACACAGTGTAAAAATGGGTAATGAACATTATACTACGTCAAATAAATGGGGCAATATGCCTTTAAAGACTGTTTCTTTTCACCATAAAAATCTCATGAAAAAGCATGCATGCGTAGCTGAGGAGGAAGAAAGCTGATGATTTTTTTGTACTTTGCCTCTTCTGAAGCAATTTACCTAGATAGATAATATTCTTCTCTTCAGCAGAGTTCTTACTTTTTGATCAAGTGTCCATCGATACCCTTCAATTAGTATCAGAAACAAGTCTTTATAATCTCTAGTCCTCAGAGCCTGATCATGGCACCCATTTCCCTAGGGACGCCACTGAATCATACGTACAACCAACTAACAACCACTTATTTGAAAGTGGGGATATCCCTTGCCACTTCTACAACCATTTTTGCTACCAACTGCTCACTTTTATGTCCTCAAGTTTCTCTTTGATGCCACAAAAAAATCCTGTGGCAAAGTTCCCCTAGTACTAGACTGAAGAAGGAGAATTTGGTAGAGAAATTAGCTTGGAAAAGGAAAGGAATACAGCCTCTTTTGAAAATATGTCCAGGCCTGTATGATTCCTGCAATTTAGATGTTGTTGAGTGTAAGCTCAGTAATGGAATATAAATTCTGAGTTACACAGAAATAGAAACTATGGGGCTTGATCAATTTATCCAACTGTATTTGTCTCTTCTTGTACCTTCATTACGGATTTGAGCATTACAGGCCTAGATCTTCTCAAACATAGACATATTTAAAATTTTAATAATAAACCAGAGGAAAATCTGTGAAACTGCATTATTATTGCAGTCTGAGAAAAACCTTAATGCGCAGTTAAGAAGTGACATAAGACAAAAATTGTTATACTTGCTGCTTGTCTAGTCAGAAATCCTACCATCTTTATCTCTTTAAAAAGATGTATTTTCATGTAAAAAGACACATATCTCTTTAATAAAGCAAAGATACTATTACAAGTAAGACCTTGTCAGCAAAGCTTATCAACTATATTATATAAACCTTAAATGTAGGAGCAACTATTCCAAAAATACAAAAGCCACATCAAAATAAAAAAGATGAAGACTTACAAACCTAATGGTATTATTTCCAACTGGCCACAGAGTGTGGAATTATCTTTTCATAAAACTCTCCACATTTTACCTAGGTAACGTAGCCCAAACGGCAAAGTACAGCTCTAAAATAATGCATTGTTCAAAGATCCTTGTCAGCTGCAAAGCCAAAGGTGGAACAGCGCCATATCAGCTGCAGAGACAACACATAGTGAAGAGTGGAAAGGACAGATTGCAGTGTTTCCCCATTATATTGCTCCTATTGCAAAATACCAATCTCTGAACTCCCACCCTGTTTGTTACATGAATTTCAGTTTATTATTCTAATAGAACTATGGCGTACTGAAGTATGAAAAAGACTGACACAGGAAAAAAAATAGATACTCTGCTGCAGACTTTTAATCTTTTCAGGAAGGTTAATTTTCGAACAATTCAACATTCACCTTACATTTGTGATTTCTAATAATATACAAAGATAGGAGAACACAAATAGTCTCACTACCATCTTTAAAAAAAATCAAAAATCAACAACTCAGAAGAATACAACATAAATCCTCAATTTTCATTTAGAGAATGAACAGAATAAAAATGCACACTACATAAGAATGCATTATGGCTCCAAGATACAATTCCCTTCTCAGTGTCAATGAAAACTCAGACCCTCTAATGTACGTTTTGATTTTTTCTTAAATGGGGAACAGTTATTCAAATGGTAACATCTAGACTCATCATCTGTACACCAAAGCTCTCATTCAACTGAACATAAGCTGAAATTTAAGCATATTGAAACAAGCCCAAGCCCAAGCCAAACTGAATTTAACATGGTTTAGGTATTAAGACTACAACCTTAAGACATGCAAGCCTAGTATAAAATTGAACCATGACCTTTATTCTCCATTGCTCCAAAACCACATGCAAAAGTATCACCATAAAAACAGTTGATAGAATGGTGGTCTGCATCATTAGATCTTTATGGAATTTTACAAGCAGAAGTGGTAACTCTCCTTCTGTAACAAGAAGGTGGGTGTTGTGGTCTGCCCTCAAATCCACCAGGAGAGGCATTAACAGATTCATTTTCTGTTTAACTTTGAAACAAACGCAGTGCACTGTGCTTAAGGTAGATGCAAGATTTGGCTCAACTAAGTAGTAAGACTTTAAAATGAAATTTAACAGTAACAATTTATTTAGATGATTTTAAGCTGCCTGCACATGAGCAGCTTTCTTTCTGGTAACATTACACAATTTTCTTATTAGCTTTGAGAAAAACACACTACTAGATTGAAATGACAAATATTCCCCAATTCATTGCCTAATATGTGACACTTATATATATTTTTATATTTGGCTGGTTTTGCCACAGCAACCACAAAAAGGTCAAGTTGAAAAATCTCTGTTGACAGGAGAAAAAGAGCATCAACTCTGGACATGCAGAGAACAGACTTCAGGCTGATCAGGGAATTAGTAAGATCCCCTGGCAAAACATTTTTGCAGGTGCTGGGGTCCATTAGTGCTGGTCACTTTTTAAACATTGCCTACAAAGAGCACAGGAGCAGCAATTACAGAATGCTGGAAGTCAAGACGGTGAGGCAGAAGACTGAGCAGGAATCCTCTCTCGGAAATAAACCAAGAAAGGAAGGTGTATGCCCAGTGGAAGCAAGCTCAGGTGACATGGGAAGAATACAGAGATGTTGCTGCTACTGCAGAGAGAAAATTCATGCAGCAAAGACTCAACTGGAGTTGAAGCCAGGCAGAACTGTGGTGGACAGTAAAAAGTTTTTCAAATATATCAGTGGAGAAATTACTTCAGCCCATTACAGGAGGAGGATAGGGACATACACTGGGATGTGGACAAGACAGAGGTGTTTAATGCGTTCTTTGCCTCTGTCTTCAGCAAAGATAATGAACCAAGGAGGTCTCAGAGCCCTGAGTTGGAGGTCTTCAATTGCAAGAATGATCAATTTCCTGCTGAGCCTGAAAATGTGGGGGATCTGCTGCTCCAGCTGGATCCTTATGAATCTACAGGGCCTGATGGAATTAATCCAAGAACTCTGCAGAGAGCTGGCTGATGTCATAGCAAAATATCCTGATGTTTTTTGAGTGGTCTTGGGAATCTGGACATGTCCCAGCTGACTGGAAGGTGGTGAACATTGTCCTGATTTTCATGAACCGCAAGAAGAAGGACCCTTGAAACTACAGGTTTGTGAGTCTCACTTCAGTACCTGGTACAGTTATGGAGAAGATTATTTAGAGAGGTATTAAAAAAACACCTGAGAAACAACATAGTCTTTCAGTCAGAGCTAGCACAGCTTCTTGAGAGGCAAGTCCTGCTTATCAAACCTGATTTCTTTTCATGACAAGGTAACTCATCCAGCTGATCAAGGGAAGCCAGTGGATGCAATCCTTTTGGATTTCAGAAAAGCTTTCAATACTCTCTCTCACAGTATCCTTATGAATAAAATGTGCAGCACAAAGCTGGTTAAACACATCATGGATGGGCAACAGGCTCAGGGGTATGGCAAAATGGGGTGACACCAGACTGATGACCTGTCACCAGTGGGGTTCCATAGGGCTTCAATGGACCTGTACTCTTCAGCATCTTCGTAAGCAATCTGATGGTCGGACTTGAAGGGATACTTTGCAAGTTCATAAATGATACTAAACTGGGAGGAGCTGTTGGCTCCCTCGAAAGCAGGGAGGCCCTGTAGAGAAACCTCAGCAAATCACAGGAATGGTCAATCACCAACCATATGAAGTTCAACAAGGGAAAGTGCCAGATTCTGCTCCTGGGATAGGGCAACTCTGGGGTCAGACTGGGGAATGAGATGCTGGAGAGCAGTGCCATAAAAAGGGACCTGGGGGTCCTGGTCAGTGGCAAGCTGAACATGAGCCAGCAGTGCCCTGGCAGCCAGGGGGGCCAAGCGTGTCCTGGGGGGCATCAGGCCCTAAGCAGGCAAGGGAGGGGATTGTCCTGCTCTGCTCTGCACTGGGGCAGCTTCACCTCGAGTGCTGGGGGCAATTTTGAGCACCACACTATAAGAAAGATATAAAGCAATTAGAGGTCATCTAAAGGAGCGTAATGAAGATGGTGAAGGGCCTTGAGGAGAAACTGTATGAAGAGTAGCTGAGGTCATCTGGCCTAGCCTAGAAAAGAGGAGACTGAGGGAAGACCTCATTGCAGTTAGGACTTCCTAATGAGGGGAAGAGGAGGGCTAGACACTGATCTCTTGTCTCTGCCACCCAGTGACAGTACCCATGGGAATGGCCTGAGGCTGTGTCAGGGAAGTTTTAGGCTGGATATCAGGAAATCTGTATTTCTTCACCCAGAGGGTGGTTGGGCACTGGCACAGGCTCCCCAGGGAAGCAGTCACAGCACCAAGTCTGACAGAGCTCAGGAAGCGTTTGGATATGAGAAGGCATAAACCTTTGCCTAAAAAAATCCCACTAGGTATATTCTATATTTATTTCACCCATTTAAGCTATAATTCAAGTTGCATATAATAAAAAGCACATATGTGCATGACTGGCAAAACTCCACAGTATTTAGTTATAAATAATATAAATTATTAGTTTTAAAAGTAGAAATTGGGAAAATAAAAACACTTAAGATCATTAAGCTATTTTAGATGTTCAATGTGTCTGAGCCATGCACTTTCAGAAAAGCTTACAAAAGGCAGCTACAGCCCCATTACAAAAACATGAACTTCAGAAAACTCGGCAACCTCCTGGCAAAAGCAGTGCTATTAACGTGATCATCGCCTTTTCTGTTTGATCCAGCTCTACCTTGCCGGCACCACTGCCAACCAGGACTGCCACCTGCTGACCACCTTCTTGCTAGGCCTTAAACTGCAGCAGTAATTAATTAGCACAGGGGGTGGCAGACAGGTTAGATGGACTGAAAATATCCATTTGGGAAACAAGGTATAAGGGTTCTGTTCAAAGAAGAAATAACACACTTTAAAGGAAAGGGAAAATTAAGAATGTTAATCTGTCCCAATCCATCACACCTGAATAATGACTCTACCATCATTGAGCAATATTGCCAACTTATCTGTAAATAACTGTAAGATAGAGACCTAATTTGAGGAAATGTATATATTCAGGAAAAAAGTAACAGTAAAAATCTAAGTAAAATCTTTTATAATCACTAAAATAATTGACAAATTAAAATATCTGATAAATGCACTCTCAAAAGACAAAATACTTTTTTTATTATTTTGCCAAATTAGTGTTAGCCTGCATTAAAAAATTTATTCTGCTTTGTAGAAAGGAAAATAGTATACCTCAGCCTCATATTTAGAAATAATGCATACGAGACTTCACTAATAAAATTTAAAATATACATTACCAATATCATAACAAACACAAAGGTAAATCCATATAAACATTATAACAATAAATTATTTAAGCATATTCTGAAATATATACATGCTCTCTACTTTCAAGTTACTCTTTATTACTCAGTCTCAGTAACAGTTAATTTTCCTCAAGGATTGATTATGTAAATCTGTAACGTATAAAAAAATGTATGAAGCAGAGCTGAAATAAAAGACCAGAAATCAGACTCGAGTTTAATATAACTAGAAGCAAGTTATACCAACTACCATCTTCTCTTCTTTCTTCAGCCTGTAATTACATGACAACAACAAAACTTACAAATATAATTTTTGAAACTGTCTAGACTTTCAGACTCTTAAAAGAACTGTAAACTGAAAGAGCAAACAAGTTCCCCTGCAATGAGCCGTACTCTGCGGCAATATTTTACAAAGAAATATTTCATGGTAACAGATATAGGTCCTAATATTCTCACTGGAGCCACAGTCATCACATATATCTGAATATTTATTATGCCGACAAACAGTCAAGACAAATCTTTGTTCCTATCACACACAAAGTTCTTGAAGACAATGGTCACAGCATTCAACTAAGACAGTAAAAATAACAACACAGTATCTCACAGCCCATGCTCTTACAAAAATTCTCTGTAGTTTTAAGAATGCAGAAATACACATCAATCAAGTACCTCTAAAAAAATCTAGGATGTGATAAATATGTTAGTGTTGTTCTGCACCATGAATACACAAATTCACAAAAATCCATCAAAAGTTAATACATCTGCCATTTGATTATTTTCTGTGTATGGCAGTGCGTTAATTTTCAACTCTTTACCATCATTTAGGTTCTTTACAGCCTGAATATAATTTTTATACATGGGATGGGAGCAGGGACTTGCTGTCAGAGGTGATACAAAGAACAAAAAATGAGTTCTTTCTCTCAGAAGATTTTTATCTCCTTCATAGGGTATTTAGAGGCAAGAACTTAGTAAGTTGCTATCACTATTTCTTACATTGGAGGAAAGGTTGCTTGAAGTATTAATCTGATGATCTGAGGAGTTAAATCCATAAGCTTATACACACAGTGAAGGAAGTAGGCTATTTTTCTTTTATACTTCAAATAAAAAGCAAACTCTGTTTATCTTGAGAGATCTATGAGATTTTCTTATCTGGAATTGCTACTCTGCACCTTATGCGTTTTGATATATAATCTGGTACAAAAATACTTCCCTGCATCATTGTGATATCAAATGAAGCTACTTCAGAACATGTATGAACCGATGATTTTAACTTCCCATCATCTTAGTGTTTTGTCTTTCTAGGGAAGGCCTCTCATCATTTCAATAAATATTATAAACCCGGAAGTAGATTATATAAACAAAGAAAGAGATAACAATGCACTAGCTATCCACCACAGAATCTGCTGCAATTTCACTTCTGATTAAAAAGGCAATATGAAATTACAAGTGGGTGACCTTGTTTTCTGGCACTGAGAGTTTGTTCAGCAACGTGCTGAACAAACAGAGATTGTGAAGCAATGTGCCTCAACCTCATGACTTGCCCATTTGGCTGCAGCACTGGTGGTCCCCCATCTAGACAGTTTCCATACTCCCATTTCACTGTTCTTCCCTACCACTGATCCTGCCTGGTACGCATCTGACTTTGACTACCCTGGGTGGTCTCCTGTCAGATCTCACTGATCAGTGTTTCTCTCCACCGGTTGCCTTCTGGGGAGACTCCTATCAACTGTGCTCTTACATGCATCTGACAACTTTATTAGCTGACTCTGATAGTGCTTCAGAATATCTTCACAGTGCACACAGCCTTCCTCAAACAACCTCATCTTTGTAGCTGACTTAGAACAAATAATTCTATTAACACTTCAGCTTTTATACTCAATAATAAGGTAGAATTGAAGAAAAATTTCACATTATGTGCAAGCTGGGGGTTAGTTTTCATGTTCGGGCTCAAAAAATCAATCCTGGATTGATTTTTGTGTATATATTGTTATTGTCAGAGGATTCATTGATGAACTTTCATTTGAGGAGTCATGTGAAATGGGCTCCAAGACACAGAGTGAGGAGAATTTTAATTTATTCTACTTCTTGTTGCGGTGCAGCAACACTAGCTATTGTGATATTTTGCTAGATTTTTCCTGCTCAAAACCAATGTTTAGAGTACCTCTGATTGCAAGGCTGAATTACTGAGTATATGCACATCCCACATTGAAAATTGTCTGAGCTAGAAGTTCCTGGATGGATATTTATTTTGGTGGGGGTTTCAGCGGTTGTTTCTTTTTTCAGTTGTATCTTCTGTTACTGTTTGTTTTCTGAGAGCACTCTTTAGTTTTAAATGTTCTGTGTAGATTTTCACACTTTCTATTATTAAAACATATTTGAAATTCAGACTTTGGAAATATAAGCTTAGATTAACACAAGAAATCTCAATTCAATAGAAAGTATAACCTCATGCTTCACTTATGCTGCACTAGAATTTTTTTTACCACAGCTTTCAAATGAAAAACTCACACTCTCACATTTAAAGTCTACCTTTTTCTGTTCTAAACTTGACATTAGAAGTTGATATTTTAATGTCTGATACACTGTAGCATCTTGCTGTAAAAACACAAAAATTATGAAAATTGTTTAAGCTCAGAGCTCCTCTTGCATATCTGCTGAACACAACAGACCGAAAGTGTTGTGTGCAAGTGAGAAACATAGTCTATTTGTAAGCTGCTGCCATTAACTCTCCCAGTTCTTGTTGGCTCCATATGAAATACTGGTTTTGAAGCAACAGAAGGGTGCATTGTCTGCTCTGACTTTCAGATTGGTCTCAAAGGCTTTATTTAATAACCTGGCATGTCTGAAGTATAGGAGGCACCAATATATTTTCCCAGGCCAGAAAAAGGGCAAAAAGATGGCACATGAAATGCCCTTATAATCCAACATAAACCTCCTGCAAAGTTCAGGTAGGTTTTCCTGATGATTAGAAAGCAATCCGGTACAGAACAGGCTGCAATCACAGACAAGCACCAGTAAGATAAGGGTGTTCAGTTACTGTGGATGAAAGGATAACCAGAAGCAAGGATCATTTCACAGCTAAGAGAAGGAGCACATAAATATACAGATCTTTTTCAAACAGTCACAAATTCTTCTGAACTGCGTTCTTCCAGCACCCTTCTATAGAAAGACCCACACACCATAGGGACAGCAAACAGCAGTTCTTAATTGCTACTTAATATGGGCATTTTAGCCCATTTGGGAAGCCCCACAAGAATCAATACTGCTCCTTACACAGTGCTGTAGAAACACACCTGAAGTTCTGTCTCCTACAAAATCAACATCCAAATTTTTGCTGAGATCCACAGAGAAGTATCTCCTAAATGAGACAAAGTAAGAATGATCAAGGCAAATGAACAAAAGAAAGAGGAATTAAAGACAAATGAGACGGTCGAGATATAAAACCAGAGTTTAAAGATCAAGCTGAGAGCTGGTCTGCAGGTCTCCATGATATCTGAAAATCCATGGTAGCCAGAGGAACTCTCAGGTGACTGGAAAAGGAGAATCACTGTGCCCATCATTAAAAAGGGTAGAAAGGAGAACCCTGGGGACTTCCCGTCAGTCAGCCTCACCTCTCTGCCTGGGAAGACCATGGAACAGGTCCTCCTAGGAGCTGTCTTCAGGGACATGGAGGACAGAGAGGAGACTGGAGACAGCCACCACAGCTTCAGCGAGAGAAAATCCTGTTTGACCAAACTAGTGGGCCAGTTCTGTGACAGGCTGACTACATGAGAGTACAAGGGAAGGACTATAGATGTCATTTACATGAAATTCTGTAAAGCTTTGGCACAGTCTCCCAAAAACATCCTACTCTAAATTGCAGAGAGACAGATATGATGAGAGAACTGTTGGATGAGAGTCCTTGGATGGTCACATCCAGAGGAACATAATGGCTCAGAGTCCTGATGGACATCAGTGACAAGTGGTGACTTTCAGAGGTCTATACTGGGACCACTGCTGTTTAATGTCTTCATTAAGGACATGGATGAAGTGACAAATGCACCTTCAGTATATTTGCAGGTGATACCAAGCTGAGGGGTGAAGATGACACTCCCGAAGGACATGATGCCATCCAGAGGGACCCAGTCAAGCTCAGGATTTGGGCTGCTGGGAATCTCATGAGGTACCGTCCTTTTGACACCTGCCCTCACTTCACTGCAACGGTCAGGTTATTTTACCTTTCTCATATATCTCCTGATTACAACCAACTTCAGCCATATGCCCACCTTAGTATAAAAATTACTCCAAGTAATATTTCACAGTCAAGTACTACAAATATAAAGTAATCAGATCTATGTATACAGTCAACACACATTTCCATTGTGTGATTCTTTCCATCATTTCCCCCTACTATTATAGTGCAGGTAATTTTCCAATGAGAAACCTGTATTTATAAAGTTATTGATGTATCTAAACAGACCTTGGCATCTTAGTAAGTAAAGACTTATGACAACTGGGCATCCATTTTCTGGACAGAGGTACACTTCATGTGTTATTAAGGGGGTCTAACAGTGTTACTCTTACTTTTTTATTGGGTTTTGGCTTGTTTTTCAGTTTTTCAGTTGTTGTCTATAATAGTGCATATTAAAAAAAAAAAAAAAAAGAGGAAATGTACACAGAAAAAAAAATCAGATTTGTAAGATGGGTACTAAATATATTTTGCCCATGAGAAGTTTTTACACAGTGAGGTATGTGCTGATGGAAACTTAAAACCTCTCTTCTTAACAACTACAGTCTGGAAAAGAACTGCACAAGACTCTGAATTGCTTTTTTAGATCTGGAATGACCACACAGAGGCATAATTAAAACTACCCAGTCTCCACAATCATTCAACACTTCATCCCTGTAATAAAAATACCAAGAGAATCCCAGCCCACTGTTCCCTTTACAGTCAATGATGGAAGAAGTGAATATCCGGAAGGTGATTCTCATTAGGTAGCTACCCTGAAGAGCCTAAGTTTCCATAACAGCAGCGTGCAGATGCCAAAATGGATGCAATTTCTATTCCTATTCCTGTCTATGCTGTCCTTTGTGCCTGCTGCAGCATCCATCACGCATGAACGAAGTCATCTGATACAGTTCAAGTGCCTGAGAAGAAGGTACTGCCAGAGAGAGGGAGAAGGGAGCTGATGTCTCTTTATCTCTGCTGTCACAAGATGCTAATTTGAAATGCATGCAGAAATGTGATCCCATGGTTTCAGGTAACCTTAGGCAAACCTTCCAAGGATAATCTGGATACATCTCACTGCATCCCCTGATAGTGCGGATTTCTGGGATTAGTCCTTTATGGTGTGTATTACATATTAATCAACACATCTACATAGATATCATCAGGAATACTACAAACAAAATCAATGGTGATTCAGTTCCTGAAACTAGCGACAGTAAAATATTAATAAAAATCACTTCAGAAATACACATTCCTAGCCCATGTAAACATCTCTAGAGTTTAGTTTTCTACTCCAGATATTTTGTAATTATTCTTCACTATTAAATGAATATTACTGAGAAGTATCCAAAAGTAGGACAAATATTACTCTACTTCTCACAAAAGAGAACTAAAGCAATTGAAAATACACTTTGTCAAAAATGTCACTGAACTTTCATATATAATACAAATACTAGCAGTGAAGTTGCAACCTGATAAAACTGAGATTTTAAATGAAAGTACTACCCTGCTACTTATAAATCAAAAGAGAGTGACTTCTTGAAGTTAAGCTGCTTGTTATATAAAATTGAATCAGACCAGCATGAGATTTCATGCAGAATTTTCTGGAGCCTAGCTGTGTAACTTTAAAATACACTGTACTATTATTACTATGGAAACTTAACTGATAGTAACAACCTGATAAAATTTCAAGGGGCTGCGTGGGGTTAACGCCTTCAGAGCCATAAACCAATTTTGAGGCCAGCCATTCATTCAATGTGCCACCTGTCCTGAACAGGACATTTATCTGGAGACAAGTTTCTGTCTTTGCACTACATTCAGCTGAGAGTTTTTTCTTCTAGCCTGGGCTGCTAATTTTGATCTGTGAGCACAACTCACCATAAGTTAGGAATTGTGTAAAGGGATGAAAATGCTCATGGTAGAAGGAGAAGAGAAAAGAAATAATAGGTAGTTCTTAAAAAGAGAGAGTATCAAGGTAAAAAGAATTGCTACCTGGGAGAAAACTATTACGTTACAGCATTAATTTGTGTGTCAAATGCCATAAAACATTCTCAATGTATTTCCACAGAAAAAGTTCCCATCTGCTCTTCTTAGATACACAGGTGTCCTGTCGTTGTGGTTCTTCACTGATTCTGAATGCAAAACCTGTTACTTCTCCAATACAGACAGCAAATATGAACATGCTGAAAGAAATGTACCATTTTACAAATGAGCAGGCCACAGCTCAAGGTTCAGTGCCTTGTCCTTCCTTCTGTAAAAACTAAACTTCCTAAGAAATTCCCAGATTTACAGCTACACTTAATGCAAAAATATAAAGAAATGCAAGTAACGTAGATCATAAGAATATTTTAATAGAACCAAGAAAAGGCCATCACAAACACTAACTGTGAGAATGTTAATAATCCCTAAAGCCAAATAACAAGACTGGAAGATGCAGGAACAATGTACTTACCATTTATATTGAAGAAAAAGAAAAAGAAAAAAGGAAAAAGGAAAATGGAAAAGGAATTAACTGACACTAAACGTAGACACTTGAAAGAATAAAAGCATCTTAATTTCCTTCCAACACTGATAATTCTGCTGATATTATGACAGAATCATCCTTTGTAACCACATTTGCCAAAAATTCCTTTCCTAGGACCCCATTCAGAGCAGGGCTGCACACACAATTCACCTCCTGAGATACAGCCACAGATCTCTCTTCAAGACCAGGTAAGGGCAAAAAGTTTTCATCAAGAGACAATAAAAGACAAAGCGAGGGAAAACACCAAAGTAAACAGACAGTGAAAGACTGGGAAAAGAGCTTTCAAAAAAGCATTCAGGTAAAGTAAAGCTTTACAGAATTTGAAAAATATAGGACTTTATTGATAAAATTATGAATCGGAGAGGGGGACTTAAACTTCTCCAAGTTCATTATTACATGTTGCTCAAATTTCCTAAGTATCAGAAATCTTGTTTTTTGTGAAATTATTCAATTTTTACTAAAATCCCACCATAATAGGGAAACTACATTATTCCCATATAAGCAAGGTAAGAATATTTGCTTTTTGTTACTTTCCTCAAGATACCAATTTATAATTATGACATTATTGTGTTACTAGTAAATAGTCTTGATTTTACATAACAAGCTTAGAGCCCTTCAGAAGAAAAACAGTATTTCTAATCATTAGTATTAAATTTTATAACTTGAGAGGAACATTGATATTTCCAAACAATCAAATTGCCATTCTGCATTCTCACAAAATAACTTAGGCTGCTTTTAGCAATCATGTTTCAACATGCAGAAAAAAGGGATTATTTTCCAGAAGCATCAATAACTGCTCTCATTCTTCTATTGCACAATTTGTTGTGAAGCAGACATGCAAAGTAATCCTAAAACACCACATGAGTGTTCATTTAAAGGTTAAGTAGTAATCTCTCTCTATTTTTCTTTTTAACTCCTTTCCTTATGTTTCCTGGTGGAGTTGCTCAATTATCTTACAAATATCATCTGATACACAGACTAGCAGTCAACTTAGAAGATAAAATATGCAACTGCATCCACAGCATCAGTTTGGATTCCCCGGCCTCTGAACCCAGCTTCTGGCAGAATGCAACTGCTGGCTGATGTATACTGGGAAAAGGATATCTCAAAAGGCACATCTGCAGCAGTTCTACCTAGGCTGACCTGCTCAGATGCTCTATACAGCTCTGCTAGTCCAAGCACAAAAGACCATCACCAGCTTTGCTCATGGCAGAGCAGCATATACCTGCACCTGTCAATCTACAGGCCTCTTCAGTCTCATCTTTAAATTACTTGGCAGGTCTACATTTTTTCTCCCACACTAAACTTCCTGTCCCCTTTGCATCTTGCCATATACACCAGTCATGCTCTGAATCCATACCTAAAATTACTTCTCTGGAAAGCTCCCAGTGTATGGTAAATTCCCACCAAATACAGACACTGCCCAAGACCCATGTTTTAATATTAAAACATTCACTGATAACAACATGTTATTTTTTTGCCTCTATGTTTCTTATTTCCTCAGTTTCTTTCTTATCATCCTTAACAACAGAATTTCCAAATATTATCTAGCATATCTATTTCATTCATTTATTGCTTACCAAATTACACGAGAAAAGACATAATTATTCCTATTGGCTATATTTACATCTTCCTGTTAACAGGTTTATCTGAAAATACTGTAAAGACTTGGCTTTTAATTACATTTATAGAATCATAGAATCATTTGGAAAATATTGGAAAAGATCTGTAAGATTACTGAGTCCAACTGTTAACCCAGCACTGCCAAACCCACTGCTAAACCATAACCCAGAGTGCCACATCTACACATCTTTTAAATCTCCTGTGATGGTGACTCCATCACTGCCACAGGCAGCCTGTGTTGACACTTGGTCATTGTTTTAGTCAAAACATTCTTCCTAATATCAAAATTAACCTATCCTAGTGCCACTTGAGCCATTTCCTTTCATCGTATTGCTTGTTAGCTGCGAGAAGTGACAAACCTCCTTGTGGGTACAGCCTCCTTTCAAGGCAGTTGGAGAGACTAGTAAGGTCTTTCCTGAACCTTCTTTTCTCCAAGTTAAACAACCCCAGCTTCCTCAGTTACTCAGTGACTCATCAGACTTGTGCTTCAGATACTTCTCCAGCTCCATTTCCCTTCTCTGGACTTGTTCCAGCACTCAAATGTCTTTCCTGTGATGAGGGGTCCACAACTGAATGCAGGATTCAAAGTGCAGCCTTACCAGTGCTGAGTAGCAGTACTGCTCTGGTCCTGCTGCACACATATTCCTGATACAGGCCGGGATATCATCAGCTTTCTTGGCCACTTGCTCAGACTGCTGGCTCATGTTCAGCCACTGTTGATCTGCACCCTCAGGCTCTTTTCTGCTGGGCAGCTTTCCAGGCATATTGCTCCCAGCCTGCAGCTCTACATGGGATTGTTGTGACCAAGCGCAGGCCTCATACCTCACCATAACTGAAGCTGATATTGTTGGCCTCTGTCTGTCAGTCCAGATGTGAATTTACTCACTGCCTTACAGAAAAGCTAGTTTTCCACATTTCTTTCTTGTCCTTGGAATCATCAATTAGAACTACTTTGCTGCTATTACAAATTTAATTTTCCTTTCTTTCCTATTTACTACAGTTTGCTTTAATAGAGTTTTTTAGATTTACTAATTAGAAGCTAATTCTATTTCCTCCTTTCGCAGGCTTCTTGAGACAATATTTGAATATGATGTGTGATTATAAAAGTGTTGTTCATTTATGTATTACATCACATTCATATTCAATAGTTAATCAGAAGCACAAACATATACAGTTCTGAACACACTATGGCTAATTAGTTAAAAGTTAAGCTGGAAGAAACTTTAGTTCTGTATTCCTTGAACTTGTATACACTCTTTGTCTCCAAAAGTGAGAACATCAAGAGCATCCATGACCATCAAAGCACTAATGTTTTGTCAACATTCCTGCTTTGCCAAGTCTTTTGAAAACGGTTGAAAGTTGTCCTCAGTGTAAAGTTTAAACAGGTAGTTTTCTCCTAGGATTTCCACAATAATTTTCAAAATCACTAGCACATACCTCTTTTTGCCCTTCTCATCTACACGTCTAAGTCAAAACATTTTTACATACAACCAATATTACTTTTATTATCTAACTAACAATCCAGTAAATAACAGGAATAGAAGAGAAAAGAGAAATAGAGGAATTTTAGCCCTTGGTTTTGGGCTCTCCCTAATTTCTGCTCCATGCCTTACCCAAACTCCCACAAAACTGGCAGATTCAGGCTTTTCATTTTCTTAGATAAGCTGCATCAAACTATCCTTTAAATTCAATTTGGAATTTATTATAAATAGTTACAGAAAAGGAAAACAAAGAGACTTTATAGGCTTTAAGAATAAAACTCCTAATCATCCAATACTTTTACTAGTCTTTGTTTATACTGACTTTAAACTAAACATAACTTTCTTTATTCACAGTGAGCAGTATTTTTCCCATGAAAATGGCTGCTGATTACAGCATTTCTCTAACAACATTTGGTTTGAGGTTTGGAGATTTACACAGATCAGCTCAACTACACCCTGGCTTTAGGCAGACACATTCTACTGTTCAGAATTTTTGTATCTAAGAGATGAACCATTTTTGCACACTAAATTGGCTGTAAAATCAGTAGTTGATGTCCAGGAACAGAATAGACCAGCAATTTTTGCAGTAATTTTTAAACTATAGAAGCATACATCTCCAAGTGAGTGAAATGCAAAGGATGGAAACTGCTGATCCAGCTTGTCTTCTGTGCAGAATACAATATCTGAACGACAAAGTCTTGTACTAAAGGAACTTAAAGGGATACTGTACATTTGATTTCAATAATTTCTTTAGTTTTGTTACAAATTTGCAAGAGTGGTAGTTGAAGTCCAAACTACTATAAGTTATCTGCTCTAAAAATATTACTATGTATTGTTAGGGACTGCAAACATATCTGTCTTCTAAATGATTTTTAAAAACTCTATCTTTTTTAATTATTAAAAACAATCTCAGCTCAAAAAGAAAACAAAGAATTTCATGGGAATGAAGCATAAAATACATAGGTTGAGGGAAAAAAAAGATAACCAGCACCTATATTTTTATGATTTAGGTTAGAGCCATATGGAATTGAAAATGTGAAAACAAATTCTCTTTGAATTTTGCTAAAGTTGTAAGACCACTACTTAAAAAGCAAAATGCTTGAATGCTGTACATAATGTTAAAAAGTGAAAACAATGGATGTAAAAGAAGAATCTCTCCTTTGAACTGTAGCCAGATGCAAATGGCAGCATTGTGTACACAGTCTGTTTGACTTTCCAATATTTATGACAAATTTTACTGAACTTTTCAGCTGTTGGCTCTGTTGAAAGCAGTATCATGCAAACCTAACTCCATTCCATTTCACACACAGAATCTACACGTCTCTAGAACTACTTTTAGTTACTACATCCAAACCATATAAAAAACCCCCAAAACAATAAAGTGACTTCCAGACAGCCCTTAAGGAATGGAATTTCATAAGCTATGATCCAGTGTTATGGGAAGAATCACTTTGAATGGTGACAGTGAGAAAAAGGCGTGTCTCATTTTACATGAGCAGTAGCCATCAGAGATATTTATAACTTAATTATACCTGATTCAACAATTGTTGAGGCCATCAAGACACAGCCTCTCAGTGCCACTGGCTTTTTCAAAAGAAGTTAGAACTTTCTAACAACCTATTATTTTCAGAGCAACCTTTTCACTGATGAAATATATATCTGTATTTGTATCTCTATCAGCATTACATAATTCTGAACCATCTATCTGAAAAAAATTACCAGGCTTTAATTATTTCAGTTTTAAATTGAAAATTTTCAATCCAATCTGTTCTCAAGCAGATGAGTCATTCTTGAAAGCTTTTATAATAAAACAGAAGTTTTAGTCACCTGAATGAAACCTGCATTTTCTGGGACATAATAAAGACTCCCCACATTTCCTAGTATTTTCCTGACATTTGATCCTCAAAATACTAATTGGCAATCAGAAAACCAATGTCAGAGACTACTCCACATAAACCCACGAACAGCACACACAAAACCAGAAGTCATGTAGAAAAATGGATATACATCCTTTTCTCTCATTTAATAACAAGTATTTTCTGGAGATTTCAGACGGATAACACCTATCCTATTAAGTCAAGCCTGCCATTCTTTGGTCATTAAGGTCCTAGATAATACACTGCAATAAAATTTATCTTGCACAGAATGCTATAACAAACCACTTTTTAATTAAATACATTAAACACAAGTGAAAAACAAAGGTAGTCATTCCAACATTTGCTGCTGAGATGCCAAAGACATTTCCAGTGCTAGGCAAAAGAGCCCAAAGGTACCCTATTCTGCTAGAAAAAATCTACGGACAACTTTTCTCTTGAAACACTGCTGAGCTGAGCTAGTTTGTTCTTTCACTTGTTGACAGGATGAATATTCTAAAACTCATTTATTTAGCTTAAATATAGATATGTATACAAGCAGTTGAACTGCAGAGGTGCACTAGTATTTGGCAAATAATTACATAGAAATTTCCACCTCAACAATTATGAGATTTTAAAAGAAAACACTTAACTTTTCATAGTGAAAATGGAAAAGTAAAATATTATGATTAATTTTGTACAAAGAATTGACAAAATGCTATGCCATTTTTCAGTAACTGGAAACATGATCAGTATGCAAAATCAGAAAATCCTCAGGCCAGATATGTAATCACCTATATTTATGAAGTATCACTGTCATACCCACAGTCAAGTCAGCCACACCAAAACCTCTATAACCAGTGCATAAAAGCAAATTAAGTGCAATGTTCCTGACACACCACTTTTGAGAAGAATTTTCAAAGTTCCCTACCAGGCTTTTTTGCAGCAGTGAATGTTCTGTTCTAACTATGGGCTCCGAGGGGAAAGATGCAGACAAGGCAGGATCTATTAGCTACTTCTATAAATTCTACATTATAATAGTGAAAATGTAAATAAAGACAGGTGTTCAAAATTAGGTTTTAAAGTGCTAACATAAGACCAAGATGATGATGATAATAACAACAACAATAATTTTAACCCTCTCCTGATCAGGTTTGTAATTCTTCAAATTGCAAGAAAATTATTTTGATACACAAAGGATTTGAATAATGCATACAACCTTCTTCATCCTTTTTACCACTAGGACTTTTTCTGCTTTTATTTTTTCCTGGCACATTTGTACTGAGAGAAATAATCCATATTTATTTTAATACATATTTGATACTGCTGTTTAATTTTCTAACTGAAGTGTCAAAAGCTAGTATTTGCAAAAAAAAAACAACTTCCCACACTTGAGCTTAGCTGGGTTTACAACAACAAACAAACAAATACACCATCTTGGGGAAAAAAAAAAGCAAAAAGAGTAGCAGCACAAAGCATTTTGGAAATCCTAATGGGACAAAAGGTGCCTTTGTAATTGGACTGCAAAACCCTGGAAGTATTCAAGGTGACACAGTTGTGGGGGGAAGGGGAAAGCATCATATCATTGGCAGGTGCAGAATCTTTAATCTAGCATTTGAAGGCCACCATTCCCAGAATGTGGCAATTGGGCTAACAGGATTGACACTGGGGAACTCGTTCAGCAAGTACACCAACCTCTGAATGGTGAGGATTTCTCTCAGCAGCTGCCTGAATGTCAATCAGCTGAAGGGGAATGTTACAGAGGTCACAGTTTGGGGCTGTTCTCTATGCCTGACATTTCTATCCATTAGTCAGGAAGACAATGAGAGAGGGACAAAGCCCAAGCATTACCATAGTCCCATTCAGTGGTAAAACAAAATTGAGGGGAGTGGGAAAGGCCTCTAGACACAAAATGATCAACAGAAGAACAACTCAACCTACCCTCCTCAAGGGAAAAATCAGGAGAGTGCCACAGCAATGAACAGTCCCAGGCTACAGGGACAGTGACAGCTCCGAGAGGGAAGGTTAATCCCACACAAAGACATCATTTTTCAGTTCAACACTAAAGTTTAGCAAAGCTTATTTCTAAACAAAACGGAATGTCTGTGTTTGACCTTGTGGGCAAGGCCTTTCAATGTGAATAGCCTGGGTTTAAAAAATTCCAAAAGGCAATTACAAATCATAGGAACAGTGGTAGAACATTATAAATAAAGAAAATTATAATTCAGTTATATAAAATAATGAACATTTAGATTAGAGTATCTATTAACCCATCAATCTATAGCACAAGGAGATAGAGGCTAATCTAGAAGATAAGCACTAATATCCAGGAAATACGTTTCTGATAAAACCACAGCTAAAGCAGCCTTGTCTATCACTTAGGTTGACAGTCTTCATCTCTGTACAACAGGCAAATTAAAACCAGTGACATTTTGCAAACATAAAATCCCTGCATTTAGAGGGGGAACTTGGGTTAAGTAACCTAAATAGAGCAAAATTATTTGAAATCTACTTTTGACTTTGATACTTCTTCAGTGTTAAAAAATTGCTTAACTCAATTTGCCTCTAAATATTAAATTCAGGAAAGAATTAATAATTTTTACTAAAACACTCATATAAACTAGAGGAAAAAGCATCACACATGGTTCACCTTCACACAAACTCCATGGTTAATACAGGCATGTAGTTTAAGCATAACTCTGCAGGAACGAATTGAGTACAAACTGACACCAAAAGTTTAATTACCTACAGAGACAGGCATTCAGGATCTAAAAATAATAAGGAGATACCCGTAAAAAGCTGAGAGAGACTAAAC
Organism: Taeniopygia guttata; assembly: GCF_048771995.1. Taxonomy (NCBI): domain Eukaryota; kingdom Metazoa; phylum Chordata; class Aves; order Passeriformes; family Estrildidae; genus Taeniopygia; species Taeniopygia guttata. Next base: position 18,810,134 of record NC_133063.1, on the reverse strand, counting down.
ACTGTCTGACAACATGATTTGTCAGGAGCTGGAATTACATTGACAAATTCAGCCCTTCACTTAAAGGTAGGTAGGATCATGCAGGTCAGTGCCGCTTGGGAACACTGATCGCCAGGTCCTCATGCATAAATATGGAAAAAAATTTAAAAAAATAATAATCCTGAGAGAACTGAGTCTCCAGATTCCTATCTCCTTGAAAGTAATGAATGCAACATATTCTTGTGAACAATGGCTTATTTCTGTAATCATACTTACAGGTTTTTTTTCAACACTGTACCTCACTAGTGATTTTTATATACCCTTCAATCTCTCCTTTGCCTTAGGAAAAGGGCACTGAAACTCATGGTCCATGAACAGGCTTTTAACAAATTTGGAAGGTGAATTAAGTAAAAACATCTGTAAACCAAACACAAGAGATACTATATACCAGACTGCCAACATTTTGTGGAAACACTTCTGATAGAAATTGAAATTTGATTTCTTAACCTTTTAATTTAAAATTCACAACAAACACTTTACAATTCAAGTAAAAGAAAAATATCTTTTTTCTCTAAATAGTTCATTGACACAAACTAACACAAATAGCAAATTCTGAGTAAACAAATGAGAAAAACCCCCAGAGTCATTCAATTGCTGCAAATTTGTTCCTCTTTGTAAGATTGCTGCTATTGCAGTGGCAAACAAAATTTTAAAGGCCTGTGTGCATGACACAAGTGACATAGTAGAAAACCATAGGGTTTGAAAGGTGAAGGTTTCTGCATGGTTGTATGGTCCGATTTTTTCTTTCAGGAAGGAATATTCTCCCAGTGTTTCAATAAATGTAAGGAAAGACGAAGTTTGCATATCCTCATACATGAGAGCTATGGACTTTAACGGTCAAAAATATTTCCTCAAAACATGTAATATTTGGTATTAGCATCCACAATACATACACTAATGCTAAGTTTTATAACAAATGAAGTTACTAGGAGGTGTTTTTTCATACACCTTCTAATAACTTCATTTAGTTATGAAGTGATACAGGAGGCCACATGTCAGAGTTAAAACAAAATCCTGAAGAAATGGAAATAAAAATATTGCTTATATTTAACTGGTTCATCACACATATATTTAGAAGAATATATGTAAGTTCCATCTATGCACCCCTGATCTGTAATCACTCATGATTAAAACAAAAAGAGGGCAAGCTCCGGTTATATTGCAATGAATCTTGCATACAGAAATTAGGTCAGCATGCTTCTTTTTCTCACTATTGATAACTATAAAAAGGTAGGCTCTTACCTTTCAAAACTAAGTTAATAAAAGAGCCATGATATGTATTCATTTATTTGTTTGGGGTTTTGTCTTGCTTTAATCACACTATCTTACTAACTTTTTTGGTAACTCCTTTCTGAAAAACTATCCCCAAATTACTTACAATAATAACTATTTTTCAATAATGTGAATGCAAAACCATTGTAAATGACAAATTCTTTGAGCCTAAGGGCTCATTTTTCACAATTGATCATCAGTTTGCTTAAATATATAACACTACCATAGTGTATTCGTTTCCCTGTAAAAGCAGATTTTTCAACAATAAGATATGTCTCTGGAAAAAATAAAATCTTTAGCTAAGCACTGGGCAATAGAAAAAATATTTAAGAGATCATTTATAAAGGGTGAAATCAAAGCATGAAAAATGAAGGGCTACAAATTAAAGCAACCTATATCCAGACAGTTCACATACAAAAGTGTAAAAGAAAAACAGAACTTCAGTCCTGGTCTTCAATCCCAACTTTCGAATACTATTGCTGTTTCCTCTACTGTACACTCTTCCACACAATTGGGCATTTCAAATCTTCAAACCATTTCAGAGCTACCCTATTGCAGATAGCCACCTGCAAATGGACTGTTCCACTTTTAATGCCAATTCATTTCAGTGTCCCCTAAACATTTGTGTTTACCTTGACAAAAATACGATGTTGTTCTTCATGGATGGAAAGCTATTTCACAGCTTTATCTAAATTCAAAAAAGTATAGTATTACTTTTAATCAATCTTGTCTGGCGGTAAGATTAATATCCCAGGACAAAAGACCAGTTGACTGAAAAATTTTATTTTTCCGTATTATTTTTCACAAAGCACTCGAGAAATTTCAGCTTCTGACTTAAAAAGAGTAGAAGAAAAAAAAATTGACTTTTTCAGATATCATTAGTATTAAGTGTTCTTTTCCATGGAATAGAGCAGATGCTATAAAGCTACTGAGGAGTGAACTACAGATTCCTGAGAGGAAAATGCAAAAAAACCCCCCAAAAATAATAAAAAATTAACAAAATAATAATAAAAAAGTTATTCCTACCAACACCCACAGTTTTTCTTTAAATATACTGGTATATTGAAAATAATGTCAACATTAAGACATTGGCCAGGATGGCAGGAGAGAAGAGTATCATTTTTAGGTTTGTCACAAATTTTCTGAATGGCTGGTGTAAAAGGATTCATTGTCCTGCACCTGCTACTGCACAACATATAACATTGTTACAGTATCTGTAACAATAACAGACTCTGTCTTTACAGAGGATGACTAGTCTGTAAAGTTCAAAAAGTTGTTTCAACATCTACAGCTTGGATGTCATCCATAAAGAATACTACCAAGTACTGCAAAGGCTTCTAAACACAATCCTTGCCAGGTCCGAGGGTGTCTGAAGGGTCTGTTGATGACACTCAGTCAACGGGACACAGCCCCCTTTTAACTCCCTTCTTCTCCCTCCAGAGCTCTGTCTTTCTTCCTGGTTCTTCCAACAAACAATGCCAGCAATTGGGCAGCAACACTCGAACTCATCTAAGAAGACAGCACAGTTCTCAGTGCTGACTGGTCAATCAAGGGTTGCACTTGTTAACATTCTTTCTGCACTGATAAGAACAGCATTTTTTTCAACTCTGCATCTGCACAGACTGCATTAAATTTTCCTCAAAACATAAGGATTTCTTGGCCTCCTCCAATGACTTTTCCCTAGGCTCTGCTGTTCTATCACTTTCCACTATCAGCTCCTCTTTCTCCTACTTTTATATTGCTATCGCAAGCAAAATGGGGTCCTGTATTTTCCTCACATACAAGAGATAGCAGCTATGCCCATTCATACACTTTCTAATGAGTGAAAAATACACTCTTTGGTTTCAAACTTTTTCAACTTGTCCTATATTTGAGCAATCTGACTTTTACTTCTGGAGAAGCACTTTCATTGACAACCTGATTCTTTGTCTCTTTGTATCCCACCATAGCTATGAGGTATTACACAAAGCTGTCCGCTTTCCTGCTGATCTTTATTACAATGTCCTCACCATCCCTCTCTGCAAGTACTCAGTGTATAATAGCTGGTAGTTTGTAAATCCTATTAGACTTGAGAGGTCCAGAGGCCTGTACTGCCATGCCATTAGCACACCATAATCACTTAACGTAATAGCTTTATTTGTCCCTCAAACAAGAAAAATCTTCTTTTGGGAATTGCAGCTAAATAGGTCAGCACTGAACTATTTCAGGATAAAAATCTGGAATCGTCCAGGAGTTGCGAGTCCAAACTGAACCTGGACACCTTGTCTCACATCATCCCAGCTAAGATTGTCCAAGAACTGGACCACAATCAATTTGTGAAAGCACTGCATAATGTTATGTGCCATAGCGTGAGGTGCTGCACTGCTAAAGAACAAGTCACTCTCAACTCATACTCAATAATCCTGCTGCTTCAGTGACCATCTTCTAATGTCACGTTTTAATGCTTAGTTACTATCATCAGACCTGTGAGTGTTTCAGCAATTCTCAGTCTACAGAATATCAAGATATACACATATCTGGGATAAAAAAAAGTAAGAAAACATACAAAAAATTCTAGAATAGATGTATAAAATCCAGAACCTGGACAACAGAAAATACAAGTAACTCAATTGTGTTACTCACAAATTGACATAAGCTTCTGATCAAAAAAACAAACAGTGAGAACCTCACTCAGAACTTTCACGGTTAAAAAGAGAATTTCTTGATACTGGTCTCCAAATGTGGTGATTCGGGAACCCTTGTACAGCAGTGAATGATGGCTGAAATATATTAATCTGCCTATCTTTAAGGCTCAAAAAATGCCAGTAACTTTCTTTCTTCTGACTTACTCAGAACTCTACCAAACCTGAGCTAAATTTTACAGCTTGTTTTGCCTCAGGCTAACTCTGTTGAAAATTTCACAGTAAATCATTAATCTGTATTCAAGAGAAAGTCACAACAGAACAGTTCAGTTTGCCCGTTTACAAAAATCTAGCGAACTTTGCTAAAAACCACTTTATGACACCTGTGTTTAATCAGGAGTTTAAATTCTGGCTGGAATAGGCTGGCCTCCTATTCCCATGAGATACTACTCAAATTTGGCCAATTTACAAACCTTTGAAAATACACGGATTCTCAGCAGATACATCTTAGACTTTATCAGCTGAAATGTACAAAGACTTAATGAAGTATGTGTTTCCTATGCAGATGAAGGTTTCTCCTTACATTCACGTCTGGACAAGTAAATGAGAAATATGGAGGTCATATTGCTATGTGATTAGTGTGCCCCTGTGCACAAAGGAATACAAGGTAGAATAAAGCTATTCAATACAAACTCACAAGAAGAGGAAAGGAGAGTAGTAGGAAGCCAGTACATTTGGATGTAAATATTAGAACACAAAACAGGTCAGGAAACTGGCTAGAGGGAATGAAAGGCAGAAACTTGGGGGACTTTCTACTAAACCACTATCAGAATGTCCAGAAACAAAAGTAAGAGACACTACATCTCCAAAACTGGTAAGTTACTTTCTGGCAAAAGCAGTGATGGTCCAGCTTCATTCTCAGTCCAAAATGCTGACTTTATAGACACTTCACAAATGTCTATAAACAAACATACACAATTTATAAGCAGAAGCACCACCAAGATACTTCCCAGACAAGTAACTGGGATGTTGTACTGCAAACAATAAAGATTTATATGCAGTTCAATAAATGGCTGAGAAAAGGCCTACAATGAGAAGTGTTTGAAAAGCTACTGCTATCTCACAATCCATTTAATAAGAATAGTCCGCAGTACTGTGGACTGAAGCATCCTTGAGAAAAAACATTCTAGTTAAAATAAATAATATTAATACTATTTAATTAGCAGCTCAGATTGTGGATAAACACTGTACTAATTAAAAAATTAAGTAAACAAAAATAACAACCTTCCCAGCTCCACAGAAAAGTAGGCCATATAATCCAAAGTACACTCATAACTTTTTTACTGCATACAAAATTAGTTAGGATTGTGAAAAAACACCATATTTACATAAAAACTTCAGTAAAGGCTTACACACAAAACAGTATGTCAGAACATCATGAAACAGATGCAAGGTCTGTTTACATATTCTTGTTTATAATTCTTCATGCTTTTTTCTGCTACTTGAACATTCATTAGACTATTACATTTGGCTATATTTGTAATAGACATTTGTCTATTACATTAGACTATTATATTTAATTTTCAAAACAAAACACATTTGACATATATAAGATGGAGTTATTTTTAAACAACCCCTCAGTATGTACAACATGTACATGAGGACTTATGTGAAGTCTGTCAAAAAACCGTAATCAGTTTCCATGCATTTATGATACATAGAGGCACACTGTTCCTAAATCTTTCACAATTATTGTAAGACACGATAGCGAGGAAATAACAAAGAAGCAAAAATTCCATTCCAAAACTTTAAAAAAACCAAACCAAACCACCACATAATCATCTTTTCTACACCTCAAAAGTTTTTACAGCCGATCTAGTGGATTCTCCTTTTTATTCCTCCCTAGAAGGCTTGAACCCTTGTCTTGCCGGTTCAAAAAATTAAAAACAGTAAGAAAAACTTCCCATTTAATTTGTTGCTGAACTAGATTTTAATACTACCAAAAAGAGCAGTATGCATTACTAGTTTATTACTCCAGAAAGAGCTTTCAAAAAACAGTGTTCATACATCCCTGCGTGCATGTACCAGTTTGCAGGGATCCATAACCTGCAAAAAGTCTGCACGCTTTTTACAAGAAAAAAGTTTGATGAAAATAGGGTTAAAAATAGGTCTACTAGTAAACCAGCATATACAGATGTGCCTTAACATCAGCTTCATAACAAAATTAAAGGGAGCACATTTCAATGTCACTATTACCATAAATGTCTCATGATTGCAAACACACTTGTAAAATTTGCAACTGCAACCTTCTCTTTAAATTTTCTTTTTTTTTGTCCTGTGGTGATACCACATTAAAATTCCCAGTTTTGAGTAGTATCTTAACAGATATAGATCCTGAATATCACCACAGTAAATATATCACAATTTTGACACTGATCCAGGTAGGAGAAATAGACATATTTCATTTAACTGAGGACATGGTACAGCAAAAATTTTTGTTCAGGTTCTATAAAGCTGCCAACTGTCATTCCTAAGACTATTTAGGTTTTAAAGAATTATCAACTATTTCTACAAGTTCTATGAGTTTGCTACTCACAAGCACGTCCAGAGGATAAAACACAGCATACAACAGTTATATCAAATTAAACCACAAAGCAAGTTAACCTGTATGACATTTGAAACATTACTAGCTTTTAGAAATAGTCAATACACCTCCTTTATAATATATCACAAATTACTGGGCTCCAAGAAAACCGTAACATGAAGTAGTACTTTTCCATGCTATAAAATACAATCAGCATTTCCAAAAACACAGAAGTCACATGCAGCTTCCAAATCCAAAACACATAAGAAATTAACTATTATTTTTCCTGAATGTTCCATACCTACTATTATAATTTATAAAACTGAAAAGTTACAACTAACTAGACAATTAGGATGCACTGTACCTTTCTTTACATACACATGTATATACCTGCATACATATACACATCTAGAGCACTTGAGAAAGCAATGTTTTTTAATTGAAAAAATGTAAATTGGAGAAGAAAAATTGCTACAGAAGAAGTACTTGCCTACCTGCAAATGTATAATGAACACCATAAAACCACTACCATTAGGAAGTAAAGTATAAAACAATCTTGATTACATTTTAAAATAATCTCTCAAAGAGAAACACAAGGACTTGATAGAGAAATGAGTAACATTTTCAAAATACCAGTAACATGGAACTGGTAAGAAGTCAAAGTAGGAAATATTTATTTCAATTTTCTTTGGTATTTACAGATAATTTTCTATTGGAGCCCTAGTCAAAGCCTAAACAACCTCCCACAGAATTTTTTCTATAAATAAGACTATAAGAAGCATCTTCATTTCCACCAGAAAAACATTAAAACAATTCTTATTTATCTAAGATGGAAGGTATTTGAACAGCTCAGTCAGCTGTACTTCCACTACTCTCTTTTTCATACCTGCATGAAACCATTTTTAGAGAAATAAATTAAATGTACCGAAAATCTCACAAAACAACATATGTAGAGAAGGTGGATATACAGTAGGAGATGGGAGGTTTATCTGAGTCAAAAATATCTGGACTGTGTTATTTTAAGAAAGGTTTCAAAATGAAGCAAAAAAGAAACACAGTGAATATAAATATAAATAAAACATGGTGAATATAAATACAACAAATAAAATGAAAAATGCCAAAATTAACAGAAAATATCAAATTGATTACATTTTTCTAACACATAATCAAAGACAGCAGTTGTTTGATTCAATGTGAGGCATTAATTAATAAATGCTATTTTAATGAATTGCAGTAATAACTGTTTTCAGTATTTGACAATAACAACACTGTAACATTAAAATGGAATCTCAGAGTTGCTTATTTTTATCATCAGCTTGTATCTATCAGTTGAATATTAGGACTCACATAGTCCTAAATTCAGTATAAATATCACTGTTCATGAACCAGGGCTGTCAAGTCTTGAAAATCCTGTATCTGATCTCAACCATGCGTGATGTGGAAGATGCATATTACACATGAGTAGCTTCTGCACTTCATGCTAAAGCCTCCTGTTATCAGCATTCAGTAACTCATTCCAGAGGACTCAATCACATTACCCTCAACACTGGAGGAAGAGTTGGGATTCAAAACACAGGCTCAGATACTGAGGGTCAGCAGAAACTCAATCACCTGTGCACTGAAGCACCATGGATATTTTCTGCTCGTATTTTTCGAATTATTTTTAGAAAAAAGAGTATTTACTTACAAGCTAAGTATATCTACTCTTAAAAAAATCTTAAAATGCCAGTGGGTAACACCTAGGAGGAAAAGTTTACAATAAATGATAATATTTAATACAATCACATTTTTTTAGGATTCTTTTAAGTATTAAAAAGTAAGCAACAGTATAAGACCATTACACTATTAAGTGCAACTCTGTCTTTCACAGCTAAAAGGACAATTAAAATCAACAACTACCAAAAAGGAAAAAAAAATGGATAAAAACCTCCAAGTTGTTTTCCCTCATATACCAGCCTATATTTACACCCAAGCTTCATTATCTGTTCTATCCTCCAAAGCAATCTGAAGTCTCAGATTGCCTGTGTCATGGCAGAGAGGAGGCTTCAATGTAGCACACAATATAACAGGTTAAGCTATCTGTGCCAATCTCTCATTCTCCTAAGAGGATTAGCACGGCAATATGCTAGAACAAATGGTTGTGAATACGAAAGATGGTACAGCTGGTCTTCCCCAAAAATAATCATCCAGCTGATTAGCCTCAAAACAGGTTTACTCCTTGAATGTTGCTGGGATGAAAGGAAATGAAATTTACAAGCCCAGAATTAAAAAAGAAAGCTAACTACAAAAACCTCCTATACACTGACATGTTTAAAAATTCTAGGTTTATAAAGGTTAACAAACATAAAAGGGATTGTCACCATTCCATTTTTTTTCCATCAGGAAAAAAAAAAGTAATCACTGAAAATTGAGTACTTCCATTTTCCTAGTGACATATTCCACACTGTTATGTCTAATTTCTCTGTTTAACTCTACACAAAAGCACACTTGTTTTTAATAAATATGTCTTGTGCAACTCAACTCTTCTCAAGAGGGAAAAGAATTGCCTGGGATGGGTAAAAATAAAGCAACACTATTTATTAATTTTGTATAAGTTATCTACCACCCTAGAGATTCCTTGAAGGGGAAGAACATGTCTGAATTTCACCATAGAGTGCCACAGGCACAGAGTGAGAGAAACTAAACAAGCACATCCTGAAGGGAGAGAAAATGCCTGCAGCAGTAAATGACCTACCACATACCTCACTCTCAGGGTTTTTGATGTAATAATTTGTTCATTTTAGGAAAAAGACGACAATTACCCACAGTTTTAGTTTGTTTTAACAGAATTATTAAACTTTTAAAAGTTTTTGATCAAAAGGGACATACATAATTCCAAAGATCTTTGTATTTTCAAAAGGTTACAATCTTTTGCTAATTTGCATAACAAAGTCTTTGTTGTATCTGTCTTCTTATTACCTGAAGCAGTAACGTGCATTATTAGAACAGTACTAAAGTAGTTAAGCAGAAAGCATAAAAATCTTTTATTTGAATTCCTATGCATTAAAGTTAGGATCTCCCAGATCAATGTACAGTAAATAATGGGTAATTTCATTTAAATATGTATTTCATTATATGAATAAGTAAGTGTTTATCTCATCATTGAATTGTTAAGTCTTTTAAGTATTGATTCATTTGAAAACTTAGAGTATTGGCAATTTAGTGTAATATTAAGCACATACATATACCATACTTATACTGACACACTCTTTCCAAGGTATATATTATAAAGAATACAATTTACACATTATAATACATTAAGATTGTCTAGGTGACAGTTTAGCCATGTGTAGATATAATAAGTCAAAAGACAATTTTAGTATTTTTAAATAGGTATTAAATATTTTTAAATGATAGTGAATTGACTTCTTTAAAAAATATTTCAAAATCGCAATCGTATTTTTGATTCCTGTACTAATATTCTCCTGAATGAGAACACCAGTGCTGGCTACTGATCTTTTTCAAAAAGTAAAATGAAGCTAATCACTTAAGATTAGACCAATGAACAATTAGATAGATCAATGAACAATTAATAGGTCACCCCATATTACAGAAGAGGAATCTTAATAAGTAAAGAGCATTCCTCTTAAAATTAATGCTTCAAACAATGCTGGAGCATGTCCAGACAAGGCCAAGAGAGCTACAGAAGGATCTGGAGCATGAGAAGAGCAGCTGAGGAAGCTGGGGTGTTTGGCCTGGAGAAAAGGAGGTTCAGGGGAGACCTTGTCAGTCTGTACAATTTCCTGAAAGTAGGGCATAGCCAAGTGGGGGCTGGTCTCTTGTTCCAGATAATAAATGATCAGATGAGAGGATATGGCTTCAAGGTATGCCAGGAAGAGTTTAGATTGGATATAGCAAAAAATTTATTCACAGAAAGGGTTGCCAACCCCTGGCACAGGCTGTAGAGGATAGTGGTGGTGTCATCCCTCCTGAAGACATTTGTAAGATGTGTACATGTGGCACGTAGGAATATGGCAGACTTGACAGTGCTGGATAAACAGTTGGATTCAATAATTTTAGAAGTCTTCTTCAACCTTAATGATTCTATGGTTTGGTTTATCATGCTGACACTTTCAAAAATCAATATTTACACTATCATTGACAAGATCACCTGAAAAGAAAATGTTGCCAAAAAAACCATATGAAAGGTATTTGAAAATCTCTATTCCACTGTCAGATAAGCACATTTGCATAGTGTATTACATTACCTGAAAGTAATGCCCAGCAAAGCTTTTATCTGAAATTGTACCGCACTGTGAAGGTACTGACTGCCCCACCACAGCTTTACTGGACAATCCCACACCTGCTTCAGCAAAACAGCTAAAACTAGATGTTACTTTTATGTACTGTACTCAGATATAAATAACCATGAAGCTATGACACTTCCACAGACCCAAATTCTCGAAATAAAAACAACACTGGATTACAACTATGCAATTACAACCACAAATAATTTCTGCATTTCCAAGTACAATCACACTAGTATGTATTTACTCATCGATCTTCCAAATGACACACATACCATGAATTTAAAAGAAAAAATAAATTGAAAATCTGCAAAGAAACAGAAAAAGCCCCACTGCAATTTCAGAGCAATTAACATGTTCCACAGCCAGCTTGCCACAAGCATATCCCCAAAACCACACAGAAATACTCTCACCTTGCTGGATTTGAGACTAGTCTATACTTTCTTGCTCATGTGTTGTGACAAGTCTGTATGCAGAATAATCTCTACCAAAAAACCTATTCTGGTGGTACAGATCTCATTCCAATATAATTTATTAGAAAATACAATGTTGTACTTCTCAAAAACATTGGTTATGTACTTGCTAAAGCCTTGTTTAGTTACTGTTGCAGAGTATTGTCTGTGATTTTATTTCCCTTAAGAAAAATAACAAGTTCAAATAAGCAAATAATTAATGAATAGTAAGAACCTTTTATTCCAAAGCCATTTATACGTTATTCATTGACATTTTGTACAGTAGGCATATTCTATACCATGTATGAAAGCACCATTATTAGTCAGGCTTTGCCTTTCAAAAGAGCTGCTTTAATAAAAATTATTATATGAAAAAATATCATTAAAAACTCAATAAATTTCTCCTAAAATCTGAAATTATCAAACACAATTATTGCAAAGTGAGCTAAATTTCAGTATAAACCTCTTCATCTTTTTAATATGGAATGTCCATATAATGCTGTTTAGACCTAAATTTTAAAATTATTGAATGTATATTACAATTTAAACTTATTTATTAAGGTTCAAAGTTGCAAATGTTTTGTTAGCTAAAATGACTAGAATAAATGTGTGTGTAGGAAATGTGAAAGTTAACAAATTTGAAGTTGTATTTTTATGTAGAATTTAATCTTAATTCTTACAGTTATTAGACTTTATAGACAATAAGACTACAAAATTAATGCACTGTCTTAAGTAAATCACATTACTTTAGAAGCAGATTGAGTCTGTAATACTGCACACATTGAAACAAAAGCTCATAGTTTGAAAAACAAACAGGAAGGAAAATACAGTACACATGTAAACCTGACCTATCTCTAATCTTTTCTTTTCAAACTTGGCTACTCAAGAATCTTCAACTAATTATTCCATTTTATTGATGGCATTTTTCCCAAGGGAAGTTATTTAAAAAGTTTAACCCCATGAGCAAGTCATGGCTTCTCCTGCCTTTGAAAGTGTCAAGTGCATTGATTATAACTGCAGGAAGTGTTACCTTCTACCCAGAGAATCTCACCCTGCACAATCTTAAACACTGTCTCTCTCCCAAAATGGCTTTGATTCAGCAATTCAGACCGCTTCAGCTGATATTAAAGGCAGAAGCACCACAGAAAAGGGATCAGCAGTTAAAACGAAATACAAAGAGGAAAAAGCCCAGATCTTGAATATAGTACCACAAAGCTTGAGAGAAAAGCAGATTTGAAAAAGACATCAGAGTGACTAAAAAAAGAACAACATGACAGAAATTAAACAAGATTTTTATGTTCCCCTTCTATGCATTTAAACTCGTCTCAACCTCTATTGAAATTCTGATCATACCCAAACCCCAAGGCTTTTGACATACTTTCAAAAATCCACACCCCTTCTTACTCTTTTTTAAGTCCCCAGAGTCACTGTTGGGTATCCAACACGTTGAATGGGGGGGAAGGGTCATGGTGGGGAAAGGAAGAGTCCTAATATGCATATGATAAAAAAGGTAATTTTAACTCCCATTAAACTCTTTCCTTAAAATGACGGTCACTATTTTAAATGTTCACTGTGTGTCCTTAACCTATTACTTACCCAATTAAAAAATGGCTGAAATAGTTTGACTGGAGAAAAAAATATTTTCAAGCCACATTTACCCAAGTATTCTTATCTTGAACAGTGATTTTCTTAGGTCAATGACAAAGTACAAGCAAAATAACACAAGGTGCTACTGGAGTCTAAAACACAACAACCAGCAGAATAAAATAGGACGAAGCAATCTCTAAATATCTCTACATTATCAAATTAGGTAGCCTGGAGAATGGTAAGAATGTAATACACACAATTAATACAACAATGGCAAATGTATCTGGGAAAGGATGCACTAAATTCCAAAGAGACTTTTAGAATTGTAAGCGTGGGGCTTTTTTTCCAGTTCAGTCATGACAGGGCCAGAAGGTAATGATACATCTGCCACAATGCAACAAGCAGACCTGTCTTCTGTCAAGAGTTGAAATCATAAAGGAATAAGCTGTCGTTAGCAAACCCTCTCCAAACAGTAGAGCTGTCATCTCATTGTTTTCCTCTGTTGGCATGGGGGCTGGTGTGGGTTTATATACCCTGTCAGCTCAGTATTAGTCTAAGCTGTTAACCTTTTCCTGAATTTCTGGCTTAACATTTTAACTCCTTTACAGCTTATCATGTATTACTATGTATTTTGTGATCAATTAATATTGCTTTCAACTGTGCAAATTTTCCTTCTATCTGCTTGGTGACTACAATTTGAGAGATTATTAATCCCTCAACAAATGTTTTTGAAGTAATTAAATATACTGCTTTTCAAATTTTCTTTCCAGAGTATGGTGGATTTAAAACCAAATAGATGTGGCTCATTATTTAGTAATACACTGTGATTTGGGTTTATGTTTTTAGAGAGATCTCAAAAGATCATCCAAAAACTTTTAAGTTTTCTTAGTATAATCACCACAAAAGTGGGAGTTCTAAACACAGGTTTTCTCTGCTAAAAAGAACTTCACAAGCCACACTAGTTCTGTGGTTTAACAGAATGAATAAATCAAGTAACTATACCGCAGTCAGAAAAGTAGCATTTGAAATAAAACAGTATAGCAAATTATTGCCCATTTTAGCGAAAGTCAATGATTCAGTAACATAGTAGAAAAACAAATAAGATTGTGATTGCTCTGGCATTGTAACTGACCATTAATAAATAAATTAGGTATTTAACATCCTTCTGCAACAATACACACAGAAGACATAAAAGGCACATGAATATTAGTATTCCGTGGCAGAACTAACTGCAGTGAAATGTCAGCTGTTTTTTTTTTCCCCAGAAAGTGTCACTTGGCCATATTATTGATACTATGCTAAACTTGTATAAACTATGCTAAACCTGTACACACCAAAAAGTATGTTTGTCTAACAACATATTCTATACTTAAAAGTCAGATGTAAGAGTCTTTTTAGCAATAATTTTTGTTAGTGTAATTTAAACCCAGCATAATTTCTGGGCAACGATATGTAAATATCCACTATTGAAACTGACTGATTTTTATGAAGTGGAAAAAGAGAATAAAAAAGAGCGTGTGTTATCATACTAGTTACAAACCACTAAGACTATTAAATCACATAAAATTTATAGTGGGAAAATTTACTGCTGTGGCACTGAATGATTTTGTTGTTCCATTCAACTGTCTTACAAAACTAATGACATATTACTGCATCCTGACAAAAGTAATAACCCTCACCAATTCTCAGTAAATATTGCCAACCTGACAGTTTTGTACAAATGAATGACAATATTTTGACCAAAGAGAACAGAGATTGTACAAAAATGATGAGCAAGATAAACACAACAGACAACTGAAACTGAAAATCATGTTTTACCCATCATTAAGGAATCATTTCCACAGCTAATACCCATCTCCTGCAAAGCTTTGGCTTTTTGCTTGTTTATGTAAAGTCTGATTTTTAGGTGCTGCTCTATTTCTTCTAAAAACTTGTCCAGGTTCTTTGAAGAACGTATTTTCCAGCAAGATGTCAAGTATCAATTCTCATTTAAATAATAATACAAGTATCTAAGATATCTTAATATCTGAATTTTAAATAAGGCAACAATTCTTTGATGGTTTTAAATTTTTCTTTAATAAATAAGTGACAGTTGCTGTGGTTGAATTTTGTTATCATCCCTGGGACCACAGATATCTTAGGTAATAAATGTACCCAATTTCCGAAGACTCAGAAAACACACCGTGTTTCCCTGTACTTATGCAGTAAGGTGATATCCTCTCTATTCCCTACAGGAAAGGTATCAAAGCAGTACTCCCAAACTCTTCCCAATCTCCAACCAAGGCAAGCTGAGCTTGTTTCCCCAGTGAACAAATTTCGTCTCTAAGTACAACTTCAGTCTCTCCTTCTCCAACTAAGTGAACAAGGGGCTCCTCAACAACTGTTATGAAACAAGGACCATAAAATGTTTAATTCTTGGCAGGCCAAGTATATGACCACATCACTAAATTGAAGAATTTGCCTCTGTCTTTCATCACCTTTTCCTGGCATTATTCCAGTTATTGAATGTTTAATGATTAAACAATAACTGATCTGAGAAGACATCACTGTACAAACCTGGATGAGCCATTTAGGCCAAATATATTAGAGACAGATGAAATTTACTCTTTTAATCTGCATTTATTTATTTATATAATTTACATTTACTTTTTTATAAAAAGTGGAATATCTTCAGAGCAGAATTCTCATTATAAATGGAGTAGTCACTCATTCCCAGGGGAGAGACTTGAACTTCAGTCTCTCATGCACCAGATAACTGCTTCTGTGAAAAATCAGTGTTTCTCACTAGAGAAAGCTTCAGTAGAAAATTTCTATTTTAACAAAATAGAAAATCTATGCACTATTTTTGTACTGTATTTACAGGACATTGCCAGTTTATTTTGTTTTAAATATATTTTCTAGTATTTGTTTTAATTTAGCTTTTGGTACATTCTTAGTGCCTTACTAGAATATTTTTCTGTTTCATACTTGTTTTTCTAAAATAGGGTTTTGTCCTACCACACTTTAATGTATTTACATATGTTTTTCACATTGCGTACAATTTTCTCCCTCCTTCTTTTCTGACAATCTGTTCCCTAACTAGTTGCTTATTTGTTCTCCTTATATTCGTTCACATTTCAACATTTCTTTTACACTACCAAGTTTCAATTTTCAAATTAACAAAATAATGTTATCTTTTCATATAAACCCTTGTCAACTAGTGATAATATCTCTTACTCAAAAGACTGAATCTAAACAATAGGGGTAGATATAAAACATGGAATGAGAAGCATTACCTATAGGAATTGCACAGATGAAAAGAAAAATATATTTATAGCTACTTGAATTCTCAACAGGATTTTTCTCTTCAAATCTTTCCTCTGCAATGTGCAGAAGCCCCAAAATACTAGAATTTTAAAATAGAAAATTTTAAGTCTGTACATTGCTCCCTTGTTCCACACATGCTTGAGAGGCGGGGTTTCTTAATTCTTTTTTCCTCAGAAGTGTTGCATCAGAGAGAAATAGTTTCTACTCTTCCCTTAACTTCTTTTTTAGAAGTATCAGTTCATCCTGCTCATTCCTTTGCTCACTGATAACCCCAGCTGCTGCACCCCTGTTTTCAGTTTTTCCAAGACTTGAACTGAGATGAGAAGCATAGAGAAAAGCAGTAAAACTGTGGGGTTTGGCTTTTTTTTGCTTGTGTGGGCTTTTTCTTTTCTGAATTGTTCCTGCACACAGGACATTCAAGCACTACTTCTGTAATCCCTAATTTTTATTTTTTTTATTAGAACCTATAGTCAGCAAATGTCTTATTAAACTGGCTGCAATGCCTGCATGTGTTGCTAAGTCACATTAGATCATGGGAATTTTCAAATCCCACATATCATTATCCACTTCAAATTCACGTAAGCCTATTAGAAAAAAAAAATCCATGTTCTCTTGTCACCAGCACTGATGCTTTGATAAGGTCTGCTGGTTTCATTCAAGAATGAGACCTCTCCTTAGAAGAAACATAGAAAGATCTAGGAAAAAAATTCCCTACTTCAAATAATGTTGCATGAGGGACTAGCACAATTTTCATTCAGGCTATTTATCATCTAGGCTAGTTATTTTCATTTCATAAGTGACATAAGTGACTAAATCAACTAGACGACTGAACACCAGAAAAGGATGCAATTTTTACCATTATTTGTATTATATGGAGACATTACACTCAGTCTACCATAACTTCCTCCATTTAGAAATGTAATTTATATGATCTGTGCCTGACGCTGACATGATATCAGCATGTACCTTTATACATTCTCTTTTTAGTCATAACCAAATGATTCTAAATATTTTCACTGCAGTCCAACTTCCATAAAATACTACCTTATCTAACCAGATACACAACCAATTCCCAGTACAGGGATTAAAGGATACAAAAAAACAGCAACACATTTAATGAGATTAATGAATTTGATTTAACACAACTGAATACAATCTATTCTTCATTTTGCATGCAAAAAAATCACTGTAAATAGTATGTGTCCTAAACATGTAGTACACTTACCAGAATTTTAAGATGCACAAAAAGAGACAGTAGGTTTTACAGTAGATGGAATTACTGAACTAAAGAGAACTACAAATTTAAAAACCGTATTAAGGAAAAGTTCAAAGATTAGAACATAAAGTTTGCTGTACCAATGTTATTTAATGATTACATTTTGGTAAAAACATTTTCTCATTCAACAATTGGGACTTCTTCCTGTATTGTTTTTTAAAGAAGCATTCAAAATGCAAAGATAAATAATCTGGTTTTAAGTATAACAGCCATTTGAGAAAACAGAGTTTTGATCTCTGTCATACTGGCACAGACCACTGCACAAAATAAATAAAAATAACAAACCAACAAAAGAAATGTAATTTTCCTCAACTAGAAATAACCCTTAAAAATGATCTGTAAAATTAGGGTTAGTATCTCAGTTTGAAATACTCGGTCTGTCATGTTACTCAAGACAGCAGCATCCCTAGGACAGAACAAAAATGCAAGCATGTAAGCACGTACAAAAGCATGCACAAAAATTGAAGTAGCTACACCTATTTGGGTTTCTTGGAAAATGTTTTGGAACCAGCACTAGAAGTCCCATACTGGACCTACCATACATCTGTACAGCACTCAGTAATCCTGAGGTACTTTTTATTCTGTCTAAATCTGAACCTTGATTTAAAGTGAATAAAAAACTTTATGTTAGGAAAAGATAAGCCTCACTTTCACAGGCTAGATTTCTTTTTCTCACGAAGTGTAGTCTGGTACTTTGATAGTGACCAAAACAAACAAAAAATAACTTAATGGCCTAATGTTTTTGTATGTTTCCTTCCTTTGCTTTATTGAAAAAAGTACCATTTTTTATCCTGAATATTTTAAAGACAGCTGCAAAAATTACCCATCAACTGCAAAAATTAATCACCTAGCAAAATATGTAACAGTGACAATGACAACACTGATATTTACAGTAGAACATTAGCTTAACTTGGCAAGTATAATAGAAACAATGAGTCTTAAAAAAAGCTCTTCAAATGTTTACTACAGGAAGTTTCCTTTAGGCAGCAGGGTGCATATGATTAATTACTCCTGCAATGCTCCAATGACAAAAACATAACACAAATTTTCCACTATCTCTCTAATAGATATAACAAAATAGTGTCAAGAAAATGTGAATGTCTTCTATTGTCAAATATTGATAAGTAAATCAGAATGAATCGGTATTAAGTGCAAATCTGAAAAAGACTGTGCCTTTAATAAATTCAGTAAAAACAATTGCTTGTTATCATGAAAGCTCATGTTACCATTAGATTACAGCAGTCATTGTGCAGTAATATGTACAAATTAAATGAAATATAAAAGAAAACAATCCAAATTGTAACAAATTTCTGTAGTGTCTTCTGCTGCACTGCATCAGCTGCTACGGGCTCTTGTCATAGTATCAGCCATATTAAACTATATGGTGGTCCCAACACAAAATGACATGCAACTAAATTTTATTTTACTGCAAGACGGGAACTTGGTTCCTCTAGAAGAAAGTTCCAACAAAACAAAAATATTCCCATCACAATGATCACACAGTAACACATTGAATACTGACTGATAAAAAAATTAAAACATCACAGGTTCACACAGTTCTTCATGCTCAGGCACACACATGCACATCCACAGAACACACCTTACATCCCTGAACTTTCACTTACCTCAATAGCTCTCTTTATGTATGGTATTTGTGTCCCACTGTCCAGATCTTCATTAATTATGAGTCTCCTAGCCCACTGACCAGCTCTGACAACACCATTACCATGAATTAAGACCAACAGCTTGTCAGGATTTACTAATGCATCTTCACTCATAAAGATAAAGCTCTTTGGTTCAGTCTCAATTGCATCAACCTGCAGTTACAGACAACACACATTTTAATGCATCAATATAATTATTTGAAAGAAATCTGTAGTTATAAAATTATCTACCAAATTTATATAAAAACATTGACCAATAAACAATGATTTCAATGCATGTGTGTCCAGGACTAAATAAAAATAAAGCAAAATAAATATCGTAACTCTGAAACACATGAACATACAACATTTTATAACATCAATCCAAGGGATATTTAACATTAAGAAAAGGGGTAAAAGATGTGCTTAAGCCTTGAAATGTCAGTTGTTTACAAAAACTTGCAGGAAAGGAAGAAAGTCCATAAATGAGCAATAGGAGGTGGTGAGAGGGAAAGAAGTCAATAATTTCTCACCTCTGATATGCCTGAGGCAACAATAAATTCTTACATAATATGAAAAAATTATCCTGGAGAGTTCCAAATCAGCCACCTCAACAATAAATACTCAATAAGCTTGATACATAAAGGAACCAGTACTGTAAATTTGTCTGTTACAAGGTTAATAGAATCGGTCTAATAAAATATAGAAATCCAATTTGGTTTTAAATAATAGATTCATTAATAGTCCTCCTGTACCAGGGTCAATGCTTAGCTACTTTGCTGTAGGAAGAGACCAACAATTAGCTTTGATATTCATCAAATTGAAGTCTAATAGCATATTTTGTCTTTAAGAGAGTAAAGGAGCACTTTTTCTTCAATATAAACTAAAGTTTTTATACTTGGTTTAGCAATCCTGTCTCAAGACAAAATACTGTCCTGATGCAAATACCATGAGGGCAAAACAAATCTTTATGCCTACATGTTCTCTTTCTACTATATGAATACATAGAAAAGAAAAAACAAAACAGGCAAATCTCCCCCTCCTACTGTATTCCACACCCCTCCACCTCCACAGCCTAACTGTCCATCTGCTAGGAACACTGCAACAGAGAAGAAAAACAGATCAGGTTATGATCTCCATGCTGAGAAAGAAGAAATCAGCTATTTGGATTAGTTTTGGTCGTTTTTTCTCATATATGGGTATGAATTCTTAACTACCCTTATAATAGGAAAAATTAATTCTGCATGCACCTTCAGACTTTTTTAATGTCAGTCCTAACAAACCTTTTTTAAAATTAAGTCAATGAGGCTACTTGAACAAAACAAATCTGTAAATGAAAGAATGGTCATGTCTCTCTTCAGTATTTGCCACAGCACTGAAGACCTTATTCCCCTGCTCCGATATAAAGTAACATCTCACATGCCTCAGAGTTTGCACAGGAAATGTACTCAATTTCTCTCACACTTTGTGCAAAAATAGAAAATATGGTAAAGAATATGTTCTATTGAAAAGACGGGGCCTACAGTCAGATCATGCTGCTGCTTCTGAAATAGCAGTACTGACACCTTAAAAGGTGAAATAGATTAGGTAAAAAGTCAGCCAACACTGAATCTCAGATAGCACTCGGCAACATTTAAGTGACTTCTACCCACAAACTGAATATTTACAACACTATAATTAGGAAAAAAACCCTGTGGATTTGCATTTCAGACTAATGTGCAACTTAGCCGTAGGTTTTAGCTCTTATATTAATTGTGAGTGCTAAAGTTTATATAGTAATATATAGGAAATACTAGCATGTAGCAGTCATATGTACTAGAAGATACAGCTAGCTCACATTTCTGCAAATAATTTAATTTCAAACAGCTAAAATTATCTACCAAGACCATAAAAAATTACTTTTGAGTCTTTTCCCAAAATTAAACACATTTACAGACATTTTGTTGAGCTGATTTACCTTCAAACAGTAGTAATTTATTACATCCAACTTCCACTAAAGAATGCACGTAAATATCACTTCTATACACAATCTTACTTTACTGACAGATTAACACAGAATACCATTTAATGCCAGACACACTGAGGCCACATAAAATACTTTGCAATTATTAGCTACTTGTTCTTCTAGACCTACTCAAGGTCATGGATTTCTGATCACTTAAATCTAAACTGAATAAATACAGGAAAATATTTTTTAGATTAAACTATTTGATTCAACATTGTTATTTATAGGTGAAAACAATTCCAGTAATCTCTACTAGGCATGCCAAACCTATCTAAGTTATGATGATAATTTACTGTTTAAAACTATTGTTTAATTTTCCTTTTCTTGGATTTTTTTCCAATGCACAGTAATTCCCTAGGCAGCTATGGTGAGCTCTTTACATATATTATGAGATTCTTATATATATATGAGATTTCATATATATGAGATTCTTCATGTTTTCAAACAGTGAACTTCCTTTTCTTTTCTTTTTTTCCACATGATTTCTATCTCAAATGAGTTTTCATCTAATACAGTAGTACCAGTCTATAAAGTATTTCAGCAGCACACTAATTAGTATTTTGCACAGCTGCTATGAATATATACAGTAAAATCAAACTACACTTGAAATCTAATCTTATTGTTATCCATGCTACCACATCAACAATTACCCATGACTAATCCAAGATTTACGAGATCTGAGAGGGTTCCAGGAGTCTTTTATTCTATATATTGGAGGTTTATAAGATTGAATGTTGACAGGAAAGAAAATCCACAAGTATTTTTCTTATTATTTTTCTTACTAAGTATTTTTCTTATTTCAGTTGAGAAACATGACAAAATTATGAGCCTTGAGCCCACAAAGTAGGTATAAACTGTAACTGGAGGAAGAACATGGCATGTGAGTGGAATTGAAACTGATAAGACCCAAAAACAATTGTGAGAATTGTGAGCAGCTGGTGGAGAGAAAAATCTGCTCATTTGCTTCCCAAGATGAAAAGTCATCTTCTGTGTGTTTCAACATAAACCTCACTAACTCACTTTACACAGGATTTAGAATTTTTCAATCAAAAATGTAAAACTGAGAACTGCTGATGAATACTACAGGCAGCTAATCAACATTTGACTATTACCACAACTAACTTAGCAAACCTAAAATCTGTGGAAATTTTACAAACAAGTATTAACTTCACTTAAGTAACAAAACTGGCAAAAGGAACGTGCATTGGAGATACCAGATCATTGTTTCTCAAAGAAAAATAATTCTTCAATGAACTTTTTCCTACTGAAGTGAAAGAGGAAAGCACGGATAACTGAAAAGATTCTGCAAAGGAGACATTTCAATGCCATTGCAAATTAAACATATGTCCTGGTTTCAGCCAGGATAGAGTTAATTTCTTCTCAGTAGCTGATACAATGCAGTGTTTTGGCTTCAGACCAAGAATGGTATTGATAACACTTACATTTAACACTGATATTTTGTTTTTCTACTAAGTTGTACTTATCCAAAGTCAAGGACTTCCCTTTCCTTGTCTCACGCTCTGCCAGTGAAAAGGTATGCAAAATAAACTCAGAGGGAGCATGGCTGGGACACGTGCCCTGAACTGGCAAAGGAATATTCCACACCCCAGAATATCACGCCCAGGATGTAAACTGGGGGGAGTTACCTAGAAGTATGGCCAATCTGGGTTCAGGAATCAGGAGTCTGGCACTTGGCATTGCACGTAATTTGTTTTTTGTCTTATTATTGTAATTTACCATTATCACTGTATTTTACTTTGCTTTAGGTTGTTAAACTGTTTTTATCTCAGCTAACAAGTTTTACTTTGATTCTCCTCCCCATTCCATTGGGGTTGAGGGAGGTAAAAGGAGGGCTGAGCAAGGAGCTGCATGGTGCTTAATTTCCAACCAGGCTTAACACCCCTACAATATGTTAGTAATTATTTAAACTTCCATCTCAGGCTTCCCCAGAAGCTGTTAAAGATGCAGTTAACTTAGACGCACACTCTATTTGTCCTCAGCAGCTAAAGAAGAGCAAAGGTCAATCACTGATTATGCCACTACAACTAGAGAAATACAAATATTTCAGGTAGCTAAAAAAATGTGGTCTTCATTTTACTCCTAATATAACCTTCAATGGAGCGCAAAATGAAACTTTAGAAGTAGTAACTGAATGGCCTCTCCCTAAATATGAGACTCTTTATTAAAATGTTTAAGTCCAGTAGTATATGTTGAACATTATTAGAAGTGCAGTGCTTTATAGGAACAATAATTCAGCATGGATTATTCAGCATGGATTACTCAGGCCTCCTTGAGTAGGAAAAATGTTCAGAATATTTTAGTCAAAGATGCTGGCATAATACAATACTGGGCAAGCTCTCCTGATATGCCAACTGGTCTTACTTGCATATCTGAGAACAAATTAATTAATTTTTGTACCCTAAACTAAAGCTGCCACCTAGGAAAACAAGACAAAGACAGCAAGTTGGACTTTGCACACAAGGTTGAAATTAAGGAAGATAAAAGAACATAAAATGCCATCATGCTAAACCTTTGAAGCATAGCATTTCCATTCCCTACTAAAATTATGCTGAGAAAAAGCACACTCCATCTAATACAGTCCTGAAACACATTTCAAATATTTAAAAATCACAGCACTGCCAGCTTTATTATCAGCTGACAGAAAAAGGAAAGCCAATACAACAACTTTCTAATCACCTGTGATGAAGTTAAAAGAAAAAAAGTTTTTGCACTCATATCTAAAATATGCATATGAAAAGGCAGTGTATATTATATGTGTGTGTATATATATATACACACATACATATGAACCATCTTGGTCGGACTAAGGCCCAGGGTCCTGTTTCTGACAACTGGCAGATTGCATAGGGGAATAGTAAAAACAGAGTGGATGTAGAGTGATTCTTGCCTGGCTTTGACAGCCAGTAACTTTAGACCCTTGCTAGCCACAGTTTATACAACTGGGCAAGCACATAAAATAGTTCAAGGCACCTATCCCACCTCAATATCGTCAAATGGTTTTTTTGACTGCACTTTACCTCCCTCCTTGATAGTATTCTGTGGCAATGAGTTCCACAATATAATTGGGACATATATGAAATAATACTGTCTCTTTCAGTAGAGATCTCCTGCCTGATAATTTAAACTTGATGCCCCTTAGGTTCTCTATTATGAAAAAGGCAAAAACCCATTTCCTATTCATCTTCTCTTCACCTTTCATGATTTTATAGATTTGTCATATTCCTTCCTCAGCCATCTATTTTCCAAGCTGAAGAATCTTTGTTTAATCTTTCTTTGTCTGAAAAGAATTTCATGCCTGTGATCATCCTTGCAACCCTCCTCTGTATTTCTTTTTAATTCTTCATATCCTTTTTGATATGGTATCCAGACTTCACGCAGTGTTTAACATGAGGGCCCACATAATGAGTGGAATGATGATGTTTTTCTGTTTTGTTCTTGATACCTCGTAATTCCAACCATCCTATTTGCTTTGAGGGTTTTTGACTGCCATTGAGCACTCACTGATGTTCTCAGAGAACTACTCACAATCACTCCAAGCTCTTTCCTGAATTGTAATAGCTCATTTAGAGGCCACTGTTGTGTTTACAGAGTGAGTTATCTTCCCATAATTTTGTATTTACCAAAATTGAATCTCCTGTCATTTAATCATCCAGTTATTCAGCTTCAATAATTTCCCAACTCATCATAACCTGCTTTAGGTTTAACTATCCCAAATAATTTTCACAAAAAAACCCAGAGAAGTTTGTTAGCTTGTATTATTTCCTTTTGCTTACAACCATGTCAGGCCCTAAAAACATTTCACTGATAACAGTTTATTTAATCTGTAAAATCTGAACACCTTTCTCCCCTTCTAACCTATTAACTCTTAAGTTAATAAAAAAGCACAGGAGACTACCTTCTCCTGTGCTTTTTAAACGCATTTAAGTTTGTTGACAGTTCATTGGAAATATCTGTACTCTTTCTGACAAGATTTTTCTTCTTCATGCAAGCTCTGATGCCTGCAATGAATTCTGGATTTTTTTTAAAGAAACTTGTACTAATTATTAGTACAAGATATATAGTTTATATATTATATATTATACATTATTATTAATAGCTGATTTCAGCAGTAAGTTAAATTGGTTGTTCTGCAGCTTCATGTTTGACTTCTTATAGAACCCTAGGTTTAAAAAAAACTCTCATCCTGGAATTTGCTTATTGTACAATATATTAATTTGTCCTCAGGTCTTCTCTATTGATATGACAAATTTCAGACAGTTGCTCAGAACTATATCCTGTTTAGAAACAAAAATTAAGTTTGTGGAAATTGGACAAGTAGTATTGGAATTAATAATGTTAGTTTTTCTTATTTGACCTTGGTGTTCATTTTAGCTGCAGTTCAGCTACTGGTCTTACCAGCTCTCTTTTATTATTAGCCTTTATAATTCTAACAAGCTCCTCAAATTTGGTTTTTCTGAACTTTCTGTGATTTTACATGCAACTTACCAACATTTATACTCTCTTCTATTCTCACCCTAAAAGCTGTTTTATTACTTTTACTAGTTTCCGTTATTAGTTTCAACTAGAGAGTTTTGTGTCCTTACTTGTGAGTCTTTCAGTGGTAATTTAAACCTAGCTTTTACACAGCTTTAATTTTTAAAATTCAAGATATATTGTTTTAATTTTTCACTTTTGTATATGCCTTCATAACCTATTTTTGAAGGTGGTGAGGGCTAGCTACACATAACATCTCCTCCTGAAGAACAGTGTTCATATGTCATGTGAATTTTTCCACAATGTTCACAATTAGACATCTGCATATTTTGTGTCTTCTTATTTTGCTCCAAAATGCAATTAAATTATGACACTTCACAGAAGCTGAAAATCATATATTTGAGAATAGCTTAAATGTATTACTGAACAGCTGTATCCATTGTCACTATATAATTTCTAAATACAAGTAAAGAGATTAATCCAAAAGTGGGAACTAGCCAGGACCGTTCCTCTTCCAAGCCAAGAAACCCAGACCTTAGAGCCAGGCAGATGAATCACCACAGGTGTGACATAGGTGATGGAGGTGCTGTAATACTTATCCTGAGTTTCTTCATCTTCATGCTTGGGAGCTAATAGACCAGTTTTAGCACTGCTCCACTTATATGCATATTCTTCATATTATTTTTTACAAATCAAAGAAAATCCTATAGCCTTAAAATCCAGGCACTTCAAAGTTTATAAAAGACAGCTTCATAGTTTCACAGACAAGTGTGACATGGCTTGAGAAGTCTTTTGATACATTTTCTTTCTGAAGTACTTTTTGGACCAAGAAAGAAAATTAGCCAAAAAGCTGGAGATCGTAACTAGCACTGCACCAGTCAATCTATCATGATGAACCCAATCCTATGTCTGCCTACACAATAAAATCTGAAGTGCGGAAATGGTTTCTCAGTCTTGGCTCACAGGGCATTGGTGCAAGCACTAAGCTGGGAGTATTGCTCTTCGATTTCTCTGTGAACTTTGTAGCTCAGCTCCTTCTGCCATGACCACGAGACACTGGAAAAGCCTTCTAGGAAACTGTAAGTAGTTTGGTCAGGTCATCAAAACATTCCCTTAGCAACACTCAGGGAATAGAAATGGGAACAGTGAAATGTTACAGAACTGTTAAGGCAAAAGACCTTTTCCTTCCGTAGCCTAAACAGGTTTTCCTTGACTGAATATGAAGGTTCTTCTGAGAACGACAGCAATTCAAAAATTTCAAAGAGCATAGGAATAATCCTTCATAATGATGGAAAATCTACATAGTGCTGTCACACTCCAGTCTCCCCTGTGCTTTCCAGTACAGAATATAAAATTATCTGAACATCATCATATCACATCACATGTATTTATAAACACTCTGATATGCGGGGGAGCACTTCATCTTTTCCAAGGGTTGATTAAATATTTTCACTAAGCAACAAAAGCACTTTATATTACATACATATTACAAATTACTGAAAAGGCATTTTTTAAAAAATGACTTGGAGTGTTTTACTGATACTGAATGTGAGGGTAGTCTGCTGCCTGCAAAGACATTTCTGCTCTCTACACCCAGCTGTAGACACCTCAAAATATCCACAAATATTTTTTAGAAAGCTTACAGCATTCCTATTAAAAGCACCACATTTTGAAGAATCTGGTAAGGTAAGGGAGGCGCAGCTGGAAAAATCAAACACATGAGAACTAAGGTGGAACCACATCTCCAGATGCATACACATGCAAAATGCAAAGGCAGTGTCCTGAAACAATGCCCTGCACAGAGCTCTGGCACACCTTGTCTTTATATGAATATGGGTTCACAGGCTATGCTGGGTACAGATTAAAAAAAAAAGTCTTTGGAAAAATAAATTATACTTACGGGAAGAGTTACTTTCTTCAAATGGCATTCATTCTGCAGTAGTTCATAAATGTATTTAGTAATGATCTGGAATAAAAGAAAAAATAGAAATGACACCAGATACTAAAACACGTA
Organism: Taeniopygia guttata; assembly: GCF_048771995.1. NCBI lineage: Eukaryota > Metazoa > Chordata > Aves > Passeriformes > Estrildidae > Taeniopygia > Taeniopygia guttata. Next base: position 18,782,555 of record NC_133063.1, on the reverse strand, counting down.
CAATAATGACATATATAGGTAGACAAAGGCTAATTGGTTAAACTTCTAAACACTTTTATACATTTTGCCACTTTCCTGAATCCTTTACTGTATAACTAATTATAGAACTTGGAGCCTTAGACATAAAATTCTATGTTTCACAGAAAGACTTCTTGCGAGTACAATGGAAGGGTAACTGTACCTGTGAACCCACCATACACTAGTCTATGAATAATTAGGTGAATAACAACCTCAAAACTAAGTTTTATAACCAATTAATATATAATTGGTGTGTAGAAAAAAAGGCTCTCTTTGTAAATAAATACTTCTAAAGCATTTTGTCTACGAGCTGATTTCTGGAATTCTCTACCCTCCAGGTTCACTTCATGATTTACATGGAGAGCAGGTTTGTAGAATCCTCAGCTAAGCTACCTTGCCATTTCTACTCACTGAACAGGGGAGGTATGGTTCACAGACTGCTAAATAGAAGAAAACCCCATACAGAATGCCCACTATGGGGGAGTTTATGTCCCTTTTCTCTGTGTAGGAATAAAACTGAAATTTCAATATTGAAACCAAAGATGCCATTTCAGAAAGCAACAAAATTAAGAAAGGAAAAAAACCCAAAAACCAAACAAGACACCAAAAAAAACCACAAACAAAAACACCTAAACAAACAAAAACAACAAAAACCCAAACAAAACCACAAAATCAAAACAAACCAAAACACGCGAGAAAACAAAAAAATACAAAACCCCAAACCCCACAAAAATCAACCTTGTTGCAACAAAAGACTCGTCCTCTTAAATGCAACAAAGTTGTTCACATTTCAAATTCTTGCCTATTACCTAGGGATATTTTTTTTTCTGCCCTTACATATTCTAAGAAAAATGGAGATGAAGATGTAAGTACTTTCTAACTATAATTAATTTGGGAATTAAACTGAGGAACAAACAGGCACTTCATCTATGTAAAAATTATGTGATTGTTACTGCCTGGATTTCAATGGTTATAAGAGTTGGAAGAGAGAAAAAAAAAGGAAAATTAAAGAAGAAAAATAAAGGACTCATTTCAGGAGGCTGGAATGGTGTTTGCCTTCTCTTTAAAGCTCAGGGGATGGTATTTAAATTCCAGACAGGACAAGATCTAAGTCTCAGAATATTAATCCAAGAATATTTGGATACAAATCCGGACAGTATTCTTTAGACAAGCACCTCAAGGCCACAGTTACATCCATCTGAACTCACAGTATATTTAAGACCGATATAACAGAAACATCATTATTAACAAAGGTCTCAAGTGATGGCATCTTAACTACACACTATCATCCAAGCAAGTAGGAGCCAGGGTGTCATAAACTTCAAATTTAACTTTCCAAATGCACAATTAAAAAAAGAAGTTTCAATAAAGTACAAAAGTTTTATTATGTAAATGTGAGGAAACACAATATGCAAATGTTTTGATCACATAGGCACAAACTGCAAGTGCTACTGAAAGCTAATTAAAAATGTTGGTATATGCCCCTCCTTTCCTTTCTCTAAACCCCCAAATTTTTATTATGATTATAAGAATTCTTTCTGATCCTGCTCAAATACATTTACTGATAGAATTATGTTCAAAAAACGTCATGGTTTACAGAAACTCAGTCCTTCTGAACATTATTATCTATACAGAAACTGCATTTGGAGAAGGAACTCAGCGGCGAGCGATGAGTTGATTTAATACATGTTTATCCCCAAAGCAGTATTCTAGGAACATGCATACAGTGTAATTTTACCTTCAGGGGCAAACTTTTTATGGTTCACCGAAATCAACTACAGTGTAACACCAACAAGTAAAGCAGTTATGTTCCTGCAGTCTCAAATGCTAATGTTGTACCGATATTGAGTATAATGATAACATGGACTACAACATGGAAATTTTGGTTTTAACTCTCAATTCAGGCATCTACTCACTGTTAAAATCACTAAAAGAAAACTTGGAAGCAAAAAACTGCTATGCAGAAAATATACTTTAGACACCACTTGTGAAAGTCTACCCTTTTTACATCTGTTTGTATCTATTTCTTCTATTCTTTCTCATTTATTTAGACTGTGTCTTCAGAGCAGAAAAAACCTTTACTCAATTTTTCCACAGCCCATCTCAATGGGGCTGTCATTCTAACTAACTCTTTATGCACTACTCTAATACAATAAAGAGCAATACAGCCTTAAAAATAGGAGTGTTCAATCAGTAGAACACTCTGGTGTGACAAAGACTTAACCTAATGAATACTTTCAATAAAAGCAAACATAAAGAAAGATACAGGAGGTGGAGGCTTAACATCTTCAGACAGCTCAGCACCTGGATGCCCTGCATTGCCCAGGGAGATTTCAGGAAAAAATGCCATTTAAAAACCCCTCAAACAAGACAACCCCTAAAAACTGCCGCAGTCTATATATATGTATATATATATATGTATATATATGTATATATACCTATACATGTATATGTATATGTGAGGGGGTGAGTGTGTGTATGTATGTAGCCATAGGAGGGGTTGAGGGCTTTTTTGCAGTAGATCAACATGTTTAGGGATATCCTAGCAATGGCTGGTGCACTAGCAGTCATAAATGATGTAAACTGATACACAAGACTTCTTGAAGTGCCATACAAGTCCAAAATTTTCAAGATTTGAAAACATCACTAATGGCCAGACTTCCTGCACTCTACCATAGATGTGTTTGGAAAATTTGACAAAATTCAAGTCCTGCCTAGGAAAATCTAGCAAAATTCTGTCCAAACTAAGAATATGGCTGCAATACATCCAACACTATCTTTGGATTTTTATGCTTTTATCAACTTCTTCTGATATTATGGTTGGTAAGTAATTTAAAAAATAATAATTCTCAAAGTATCTTTCCTACAGGAAGCAAAAAGAAATGCAAACTGTGTGATATTTTTAATATAGAACTAGTTAGACTTAGTACTTCAAATCTATACAATTTATATAGCCACAACTTCTCTAAGTAGCAATATAATCTTATGCATGCTGCTGTTCTATATTTTACATGTAAAAACTATTGTAGAAACTACTCTAGAATGTTGAGAAGCGTATTTTGACTTCTTGCATGAATAGGTGGTTCTGGTTACACTCTATGAACTCTCCTGGACTAATTATCACTCAGTCACACAGCTACTCATCAGCGCAGGTATGTAATGACAGAGGCTGATCAATTCAGTCCTACATCAATAAATCATCTGAACTATCAAACAACAAATTGTTCAGATCCAGACATTCTCAGCGCAAACTGCAGCACTTACTAGAGAGTCCTATTCATGGTAGTCATGCTAAACTGGGATAGCTGCACTTTTCCTAAAGCTCTTGAAACTGGTTAAGGTGTGGCAAATCTGTAAGCAGAATAATTCAAGGTAATAAGGTGGATGAAGAACAGGTATCACTGTGTCCAAGACTGAAAAAAAAAAAACATACAAACAAACAAACAAAACCAAAAACAAAACAAAACAAAAACAAACAAACAAAAAAACCCCCCCAAAAACCCCCAAAAACCAAAAAATCCAACAAAAAAGAACCAATAGTAAGACCTGCCTACAGTGTATGAAATTAATTGCCTTACAAATGGAGAAGAAACTGAAAGTTCTGTATTTCTTGTATGAGATACTGAAAACTTCCACCTCATATTAGAGTATTTCTGTGCTTCATTCACATCCAAGTGCTGTCTAACAGGAAAATACATCCTAAATAAGATAAATATCTGAAGTTTAAAACTATCAAGGTCTTCTTACTGACTGTTGAGTGAACTGGAGGAAGGAAAAAAAAAATCCAAAACACAAATACCAAAAAATTCCATGCCTCTCTATTCTGATAGCAATGGAACAATCCTGTCCAGCCATGGAAAGCTTAACACTTCGACTGTCAAAAAAGGTTGCACTCAAACTGAGTGATAGAGGAAATTTTCTTCTTAGAACAAAGTGGTCTTCTCTGGAAGGAAACTACATTGCCTGTATTTTAAATTGCTCTCATTGAGCAGAGGAGCCTGTGTTCTGCTTTCCCTAAGCCTGAGAAACTTCTGCCCTAAATGAAATCACAGCTATTCTAATTTTGTTGTACTAAAAAAATTCCTGTAATAAAGGCAAGCTGATGAGAGCAGGGACCACAGACAAGTAGAACACATCCTGAGCACTAAAACCAAGTAGATTATTCTCAGCATATTAAAAGCACAAGTATATAATCTCTGCTATCATTTCTTTGTTGTAGTTTTCCTTCACCTGTGGTGAACAAGGTTGAGAGCCTTAATCCATATGGTTCAGGAGTGGAACCAACGTTCAGTGCTCACAGAAAGTGCCTTTCTCAGGAGCTTAAAATAAGTCAGTCTTGATTTATGTTGGATATAACACAGAATCCCTCCAGAAGTGCCTTTTCAAAGCGCTAGTGGTCTCAAATACGTAATCTACAAAGTCCAATAGCCTTATGGATAATTGGGGTATAGACCTACATCGTGACCAATGAGCCTTCATATGGATCCAGAAAACAGGCTATTTTAATGACAAAAAAATTAAATATAATGACTTGGACAGAATGCAAAAAGAACAGAGAGAAGCACTTTATCTTATGACAGACCTGAGATTTTACCATTGCATTGCAAAATATTCTGACAACAGGACTATAATGCTGCTTACACTCTGCAGAGCAACACTAAAACTACAAGGGGAAACCTAGTTCTGGTATACACAAATGTAATGTAAATTAATTGGCAAGGTCCTGGCTTTCTACAACATATGCTCTTTTATGATTATGGTTCATATAGAGGACTTTCTTACTAATTGTTTTCAATGACTAAAAAGCATTGAGAAAATTTTAATTTTTGAAATCTTTGCAATACAGCATTCTGAAACTATACAATCAAAAGATCTATACCTGTATAGAACTATGTGAAAACTGAAAGTAAAGACTAAGAACCAGTGACACCATATTTAAAGTTACAAAAATAATGAAGGTACTGAAGTCTAAATACAATTAAAAGTGGAGACAAGTACCAAGGAGACACTTCAACACACTAAGTATAAGAGGTCTTTAAACAGAGTCTGGAAAAGAGTGCTGAAAAAAGAATTCCCACAAAGCAAGGAAGCAATTCTAGAATAACTCAGTTTAAAATAATAACCCTGCCATTTTAAGACTGTGATAAATTGAAAAAAGTGTTGTACCACATTGTACAAACATCAAAAAAACAGCATTGCATATATGAGGAAGAGCAGAATTGCAGCCGACCCACTAGTCAACTTTTCCATAACAGAGACTGCCAGGTATATAGACAAAAGGTCACAACTCAGTGACTTGATTAATAACACCTACATGCTAATCCAGAGGAGCTGCTTCAGCTCCACACCAAAACGCATGCTGGGACTCAGTGAAGTGCACTGAGCCTTGCCCATCAAGTTCCCCTCCCATGCTGTGCTTTACAGCCTAAGCCCTCTAAAGTCTTTTCTTCTCTCTGCAACAAATGTCCTCCCACTTTCAAAACCAACCATGGCTACCCACCAGAAGATTACATACACATATACATACATGTACAAATAGAACCGCAAGCCTGCTCCAGAAGGAAAATAAGAAAAAAGACCAAGTAAATTACTCAAATTAGCAAAATGTTTTATCAAGTGAATTCTCACCTAAAAACATACTAAAAAATCAGCATTAGCTTGTATGAATTATGGTCTCTCACTTCTAACCTGGCATCTATCAGGTGTCATTGGAAATTATTACCATGCAACCAACAGTCATGGATTCACGACAGATGTGAGAAACCCCTAGGCTAGCACGAACCACAAAGTCTCTTTTGAAGACAATCAAATGCCACATGTCCCCCTTTTTCCCTATATGTGCATCCCTCATGACCAAAATACCAACAACCCTGTAAAATGCCTGGTGTGTGGGTAACAAATGATAAAGAATAAAACACTTGTGACACAACAAAGATTAAGGCGCATGGGATAGGTTGACATTTACAATCACAACAGAGGACAGATTACAAGACTAGGAGAAATGATGAGGAAGCTGTTAACCCAAGTTGTCCACTCCACTGCCTACTCCTACACACTTGTAGCAGATTTTGGGGGAAAAAAGGGAAATAGACAAAACTACAGATTGAATATATCCTTCTGGTGGACTAGATCCAGCTGGATGGATCTGAGATTTCCCACATTATATTCCTCATCTACAGATACTCAAAACAGAAGGTTATCATCACTATTACTACTTCTGCTATCACTTTTCACTGCTCCAAGGATTAAATATGAAGACAGAACTATGCTCCCAAATTTAAGAATGGTTACTTCCCATCATGAGTGCAATGTGTTGGCAACAACACACTTACTCAGAGGATACAGGCTTCTGCCTCCAAAGATGCCATCTTGTGAAAAAATACTCATTAAACATTCCATCAGATCACTTTTCATTATTTTTAAAGAGAGTTCTCAAAGTAAATTAGAGTGAAGAGAGTAAGAGAATCAAGTGACAATAATTTTATTTGTATGTTTTTATGAGTGGCTAGATTTGTCAGAATAACAGAGCTAGTGTATTTAAAATTAAGTAGACTCTAGCTAATAAAACAAAGCTGCATTGGCATTTTCCTTCTTGATTGACTTAGATTTTTCTAAGTCGTATCATAAAAGGGGTTAATACATTATTAGTGTCCTTAGTAGTTTACTATTCCTCCAATAACATTCTGAGATAACTGTATTTTAACCTCCTACATGAACACACATTAGAGAAAAAAAAAAGGGGAAAAAGTAGAATACAAATCCTTAGTGGTATTTTAAGTTTAGAAATCACTGAAGTCTGACCATCTCTACCCTCTACAGTATGTCACTCAGCCATAACTTTCTATACTTGAAGAAAAATGCAAGGGTTTGTTTTCTTTTCTTTAGAGACGTAAAACTAACGTGACCTTAGATTTATTTATCAACTTTCATCCTGTGACAGAGCTGCACTTAAAATGTGTAACAGCTGAACATCACCAGTTCTTCTAAGAACTGTACGGATGTACAAAAATCAGCCTTGCCTTTTTTTTTTTTTTTTTTTTTTTTTTTTTTTTGGTGAAGTTGTGTCTTTGACTGAACTTCATACACTGTCAGAACCTCAGACCTTTGAAATTATTTTAAGTATTAATTTACACCTAACATAACAAGTTACAATCTTTTGAATCTAAGTTTCTCAAAAATGGACCTTCCATGGGCATAGAAAGGATACTATTTTCAAATAATTTATATTTAACATAAGAGAATAGACTCCTCAGCACTATTAGCATTTTCTAATAACTTGACAGCAGAGAACACAGGCTGGAGGTTTTGTAACTTATCTTAAAAACAAGCAAGTACAAAACACTAGAAGCGATGTCATCAATCCTAGAACATACAGTAATCTACTCACAATGTTTTCTTCTTCACAGTGTAAGAGCAGTAATGTTCAGTGAAACAAATGCAAAATGAACTCCAACTGACTGCTCTACAGCAAATCTCAAGTGGTGGGACTGACCTGAGGCTTGCTACTGTGGCTGCCATAGCCTTGGTTGAATGAACTTTATTTTGACCCTGAGGTGACAAACCTGCCAATATGTACTAATAAGAGATGCAATGAACTTTTTGACATACTGCTCTTCGATAGACTTACTTAAGAATTGGGACAAACGAAAAAAAAAAAAAAAAAAAAACAAAACCAAAAAGCCCTCACCATCAGAACAAAGGACCTTAAAAGCTTAATGGACTTTCTAAAGCCTCAGTTCATTGCAGGCTAAAATAGGAAAAAAATTAGAGAGAGAGAAACAAAATCAGTGGCATTTTAAAAATCCACAAAGACCTCACTTGGATTATAGTGTGGGAGAACAATTTATTAAGATGGAACTGACATTATCTCTATGTGGTTTCTTGTGTTTTCTACTGAAAGCAATTCAATTCAACCTTCATACATAGTTGTGATATTCTGTATTTTGAACTGACTGATCACAACTAAGATCTCAAGGTCTTTTGAGAGAATTAAATGAAAGACAACAGGGATTTGTCTTGAGTGCAGCACATACTGTTGATCTGATTTGACCCAATGTTTCGTTACATGGTCTTTGCTGACACCTGTTGGTTTATTTTTTGTTTTCTTTTTTTTTTTCTTTTTAATAAAAGCATCTCTAATTTTAGAAACCACTTGACAATTATTTGGCTTTAGAAATGGCTTAATTACTAAGACCATCTTATGGAAATTCCCAGTTTAAAAAAAAATATACATAAATATGCATATATATGTATCAATACTAAGAACATTATTCAATCAAGCACCTGCACAACAAGCAATTAAACATCAGCAGATAGCAAGACCCCTGGCCCAAGGTGAGACAAAAAACATAATGATTAAAAGTTTGCAAAAGAGAACTGGAAACTAAGAAAAGCTCAAAAGTTTAAGAGTGGAACAACTTTAAATGAAGATTATGAATACAATTCAATATTCTGATCCTCTCTATATAGCTACAAGTATCTTATCTCTAAATTTCACAGTAGTGATGAGTTTTGTAAAGGGACCTGGAAGAAAAGAGCTGTTCTGATTATTCCAACCATTATGGAAAAAAAACGTTGTTAAGGTGGTGAGGCAGCGCTACAGTTTCAAAAGGTTAAAAATCCATGCCAAAACCAACTCACATATCAGATTAACATAGTTAAAGCACACCAGTGTTTGTAGTCACAGACAAAAAAACAGTGATGTGTCATGCATCATCTAATTCTGCCACCTTTCACTGCTCAGCAGAAATGGCCGGATATTCATAAGTGGACTGAAGGATTATGTAAATCCAGAGCCATAAGCATCTTGCTTTGAAAAGCAAGATGTCTTCACCATTTTGTCTCTCCGCTCCAGAATACTAGTAAAATAAACAGGATTAAGTTAGTTTTAACTGAAAAGGACCTATTTTCTCCAGCCTAAACAAGCCCAGCTCCTTCAGAAGCCCCTCATAGGACTCCTGCTGATGCTAAAAACCTTTAGGCATCCACATCCTCCTATAGATTTGTGAACACCTGTGTAGCACATCTGGTCACCACCTACCTCCTCCTGGATTACAGGGCATCTATTCTGCTCCCTGTCCCTGTCTACCAGCTCAGGAGACCGGCTGTCCAGAGGATAACCAGTTTTACTGTTGAACTCTGAAACTAAGCTGTGAAAAACACCAGCCTTTTCCTCATCTTTGGTGACTATTTTCACCCCCTAGCATTCAATAAATAATGGATGTTTTTTCCTTTGTCCTTTTTTATTAAAATATTTATAAAACACTTCTTATTATTCCTTACAGAAGCTGCCAGATTAACTTCTAATGGAGCTTCTGCCTCTCTTAATTTTCTTTCTGAATGACCTAACAACATCCTGGAATACTTCCTGAGTTGCCCACTTCTTTTTTCAACTCTCTTTTTCTTTTCCCCCAAGTTCCTGTGAAAACTCCCTGCTCAGCCAGCCAGGCCAGTCCTCTTCCCCACTAGCTTTTCTTTCAGCATACAGGGACGGCCTGGTCCTGCACCTTCCAAGATTTATTTCTTGAAACATGTCCACCTTCCTCACCACTTTGTTTTTAAGGGCTGCTTCCTAGGGAACTTTCAATCCCATAAATAGGACAAAGTCCATCTTCTGGAAATACAGGATAGAAATTTTTGTTGTTCCTTACTTCACCAAGAATCGAAAACTTTATCATTTTCTGGTTGCTGCGCTCAACTCTGACCACCACATCTCCCACCAGCTCCTCTCTGTTTGCAAAGAGCAGGTCTAGCAGAGCCCCTCCCCTGGCAGGCTTGCTCACCAGCTGTGACAAGAAGCTCTCCTCTGTACACTCCAAGAACCTCTAGACTGCCTCTTTTCCACTGCGAGGAGTTCCCAGCAGATGCCTGGCAAGTTAAATCTCCTACAAGAACAAGGACTGGCGATCTTGACTCATCCTCCAGCTGCTTATATAATAATTCATCCATCTCTTCATCCTGGTTGGGTGGTCTGTAGGAGAGTCCCATCCCTGACTAGGATGTCAGCCTTGTTGGCCTTTCCCTGATTCTCACCCATGGCACTTGATCTTATTGTCATTAATCTCCAGTTCCATAGTGTCCAGAGCTCTGTGTCAGGCTCCCTGCCCTGCTGATATTTTTAATAAATAGCTGAACATTAATAAAGGCATAAGCCCTGTTCATTTAATCCCAGAAGCTAAATTAAATTTACCTGCCGTGAAAATTATTTGAATTTTATTTACCTACAACCATATACACCTGGAAGTATTTCTTGCATACTAGACCACTGCAAACAAGAGCACTGAACTATACTGATATCTGCAAGAATTTATCAGACCTTTTACTTCATGTTTAATCCTTATGTAGTCCTAGCAAAGTAGTATCCAATGGTCCCTGACATTCCCAAAACACTTCAGAAAGAAGCAATATGACACTGTAAACTTAGTAGTAGATCAAAATTCAGAACAAACAAGAGCTCCTGGCTGACAACTGTGAGTATAAGCTCATGTTATCAAACCAGCTGTCTCCTTTTCTACTAGTATAAACTGATTTCACGGCATACAACCATCTTAGGTGCACTTTTGCAAAACACAATAGAATTGAGTAGTAGGATATGTACTATCAGGTAATACCTTTACAAATGCATCGTGACACATGTCTTGAAAAATCAGTTGGTGGAAGGCAATATGCACTTTGAAACTGAAACTTTAATAGAATCACAGAATAAGCTGAGTTAGAAGGGATTCATGAGGATCATTGAGTCCAGCTCCTGTTCCTGCACTGGATAGCCCAAAGATTCACACCATGTCCCTGAGTGTTGTCCAAATGTTTCTTGAACTCAGACAGCCTAGATGCTGTGACCACTTCCCTGTGGAACCTGTTCAGTGTCCCATCACCTCTAGGTGAAGAAATTTTCCTTATCTTTAACATGAACCTCCCTAAACTCAGCTTCATGTTGTTATCTTGTGTCCTGTCACTGGTACACAAGAATGAAGAGGTTAGTTCTTGCCCCTCTGCTTTCCCCTGTGAGGATATTGAGGACATGACAAGGTCTTCCCTCAGTCTCCTCCAGTTCAAACAAACCAAGTGATCTCAGCCACTTCTCATAAGGCTTCCCTTCCAGCTCCTTCACCAGCCTCATGGCCCTCCTTTGGACTGCTAATAGCCTAATGTCTTTTTGATATTATGGTGCCAAAAACTGCACACAATACTCAAGGTGACACCACCCCAGTGCAGAGCAGAGCAGGACAATCCCCTCCCCTGGCTAGCTGACACTGATGGGCCTGATGCCCCCAGCTGCAGAGCACATTGTTTATTGATATGCAGCACTGAATTAATAAAAAACCCCAAGTCCCTTTCCACAGCACTGCTTCTCAGCCTCTTGTTCCCTAGTATGTAAACACAACCAGGTTTGTCCCACTGAACTGACTAGCAGAGGAACCTGGAAATAGGTGGCAGGATGCATACCAACAGGAGCACCTAAAAATGGCATGGCTTTGATATTTAAAGCAGATACACTTTAAATGAAACAAACTCTCAACTGAAGGATGAGCTTATTCTGATTTCTTAAAGACCTGTATTTCTGAACCTGAAGTGCACAGACCTTTACACATTTTTCTAGTAAAGAAATTCATTGCTAAGTAGTCCTGGGTTTGCTTTCCTAGTTGCTTTCTCTTGTGTGCTTACCCTTAGGTTAAAAACCACTATTCTAAAGGACATTACTGAAAGCTACGTAAGAACCCCAGCCTTGATCAAACCTACAAACTCCCTATAGAGTTTTAGAGCTAGGTGTTGAGACATGCAGTTGTAAGGCCTTCTTAAGTGGTCTTCTACCTCACTCAGAGGAGGAGAGCTTGAAATTACTTTTCCCACAATTAAAGCTATGGTCAAAACCTGACCGCATGTAGAAAGCACAGAGGATTGGTACTAAAAATGGAAAGAAGACAGTTGCACATGAAGAGCTTTCAAACTTTTCACAGAGTTTAAATATTATCCTGAAGTGCCATAAAAGTAGGCCAACACTGCCTAGAGCAATTAATTCTTTTGGATTTAACTATGGAGCAAGAGATTTAAACAACTGTTATTTCTTCTCCTGGTCTATGTCACATTCTGACTGTAACAGTCTTGACATTCAGTACTCTTCCCAGAGGATTAGATAACAGCTACAGAGGACTTGTGGTGCTTCTTTTAAAGTTTCCACACAAACTTCAGAAAACTTAAGTGAATCATTACATATGACCACCTTATAAAACTTGAAAATAAGCACATTTTCTCCCCTAGAAGTCAGTCATACGATAAGCCTAGCTCCATTTACCATGGTTACCTCTTGCACTTCACCACAGCAAGTTCCATCTAGGATCTCCTTTATATCTGGAAGCTCCACCACTAGAGTAGGCAGATAGACCTGTAGCTATTATAATGGTTAGGATGTTTCTGCTTAAAGGCACTCTGCATATTTTAGCTGATCAGCCTGATATAACTTTGCATCTTAACAAATTACTTATATTAAGGGCTGACACAACTGATACAGCTTTACTTACAAAAATTAAAGTGTTCTGCTAAGTGTTAATAAAAATATTCCCTGAAAAATGAAATGTTAGGTATCTTGTTGAAAATACAGAAAGCATAAAAGACTATCATGCAAAAGCTGAAAATCCTGTAAAAGAGAACCAAGCTCTTCTGTAGCTCTGCAATGGAAAATAAACATATGCTAGAAGAGATGCTTGATGAAGGCAGTAAATCTACATATCTGTTTTTCAAAAAACTCATACTGAAAACGTAGGAAAATACTTCATCTTTCATGGGAACTTTTAAGATAACTAATGGAAACTCGATCTAAATATTCACAAGAGAAAGGTGCACCAACTTGTTTCATCACACATACTGACTGGTGTTCTACTTAAGTACTACTTAAATATATATTTATATTGGTCACATAGTTGTCAAAAAACCATTTTTTTCACCACTCCTTGAACAGAAAACAAGTCAACTAGCTACCATTATTTCCTTGCTATAAAATGTCTGCTTGATTTTGGAATTTGTTACTGTGCTCGTTCTTTATAATTGGAAACAATAAGTCTGATAATTCAACTTCATTCTGCTATGCAATAAATTTTGGGTTTTTCCAAACCACCGAAAAGGAAAAAGAAAGAAACAGATACATACAGGTAAATTAGCTGTAGCTTTAATTCCAGCTACATGAAAATGGTTGGTACAAAAGTTTATTAAGATTTGAGAGTCTTAACTTTTGCATGTAAACTCAGAATGGCAAGAAATGGTTCTAATTGAACTAAAGCTGCTGAAGGTTTTATTTTTAAAAAGCTCATAATGAATTCATTGAAACACTCCCCCATTCCAATTTTTGTCTTCTTTTTAACAATTAGTACCATTCTTTGAATTGCAGCAACTTAAAAGTGTTTTATAAACAACCATCTGCCTTATTGTATCTTTTCTGCTTTTCACTGTTTATCAATTTAAAAATGTAAAACACATTTATCAACAACGTAACAAACTCCCATCTGGGTTTATGAGATGCTCATAATTTCTTTCAAGAATCATGCTAACAATAATTATAAAACTATCTCTGAACCTTTCGAGAACTGTCATCTTACTCTGATGAACCAACGTACTGACAATTGCTGCCTGCAAACTAGAAGAGTTCACTGAAGCACATCTGACATAATCATGCCACTAAAAAGTCTTCACAAACACCAGATTTTGAAAGCTGATTTAGCATATGCAAATGAATATACTGCATGAAATGAAGATTCATATTTAAATTTCCATAGGTACTGTTGAGTAGTCCTGAATCCTAGCTGTCCATTTCCTTCACTCAGAAAAAAGAAATGCTGAAAATTAACAAACTGTTAAAAGCTCACATCTTCATAATATTACAAAGACTGTACACATATTTCATGTAATTTTTTTTTTTCAGCTGCCTCCACTAACTTTCTCTATTATCAAAAACATTGATTCTAAAATGGGAAAAATAAAAGGACTGGAACTTTCTAGAGACTTATTACTTAGTGCTCTTACTATTAGAGAGAAATTCAGTACTGTGCCCCAGTTTTAGTTGTTTTACCTAATTTGTTTAAAGTCTTCCTTGCCATTTTTCTATTTCACACTTATCTAGCAAAAATTGAAAATCATCAAACCGGTATGAAAAAGAACCTTTAACACATGTATTCCTCAAGTACTACATTTATAACTGGCCTTGCTGTCCATAAAGGCTCATTTAGGCTTTTCCTTCAACTGGTACACTCAAGATTCTCTGTTCCACATAGATTCTTCTCTGTATAATAAGAAATGAGATCACACCTTCACATATTTTAAAGATCCTGGCTAATCTCTCTCTTCTGCCTACCTTTATATTTTTGTCCGAACACTGCAACTCTAAATGTTTTTTGTGACATTGACTCCACTGGAAAATTTTGCTAAAGCAAAAAACCTCCTGCAATATTCATTAGAAGATGGGTGTCCTAGTCTAGCCAGGACAGGGTTAATTTTTGCAGAAGCCCAGAGGGGGCATTGCTGGGACCCAGATTTTATTCTATACCACCTCACATCGTTGCTATGCCAGCGGGAAGGGACTCTCCTGCAGGGAGACTCTCCTTCTGGGTAGGGTACCATGGCTGCCACAGGGTCAGGTCTGGCTCCATAGTGACCATTTTACATGTAAATCATAATACTACTGCTGTTAGTCTATATTAAAAAAAAAATAAAATAAAACAAAAACTGATACTTTTTTTGCCTGTCATTATTCACTTTTTATAGGTTAAATTAAGAGGCATTAGCTCATTTTAGAGTGTCCCTCTTAAATTACCTTAAACCAAGACAATAATAACTAAATCAGCTACATATCTGCTTTCATTACAACAAAACTGTTCTAAAATAAAACTTACTTATATATATAGTTACAAACACTAATGATTCTGTCATTTAACTCAAATCTGTTCCAAGGGGTCTATTAGCAAGAACCTGCATTACCCTCACCTTCAGGAGCAGGCTGTAATGAGGGTATTTCAAGGACTCCAAAAGTCCTTGTTGGGCTTTTGGGATAGCTGATGTAGAGGCAGAGGAAGTTAGACAGCTGAACACCTTGCCTCGTCTCTCAGGGGACCCTTCTGCTGTGGGACTGCTGAGGGCTGAAGAACAGCAGGTACCAATCACTACCAAAGCAGTGCACATCGGTAACACCCCACCAGCCAGGACTCTGTGACCCCCAGCCATGAGGTGGGTCTGGAGAACCAGGGAGTGGCCAGCAAGACTCACTCACCCTTTAGCAGTCCCCTATGGCCAGTGTGTAAGTCCAGTGGAGACTGACAGTGGACTACCATGGCCTGAAGAAGTCACACCACCACTGAGCACTGCTGTGCCAGGTGTGCTGGAACTTCAGTATGAGCTGGAGTCCAAGGCAGCAGAGTGGGACCACTGACACTGCAAATGTGCTCTTCTCCATGTGTTTAGCCATGACTGCAGGTCACAGTCTGCTGTCATCTAGAAGGGCACAAAGTACACCTGGAACTGGATGTTCAAGGGGTGGAAACCCAGGCCCACTATTTGTCTTGGACTGACCCAGACTGCACTAGAAAAGGGTGAGGCTCCAGAACACTTACACTGATGACATCATCAAATTGCTGGGAAATGCAGCAGAGAAAATTTCTGAGAAAGAGAAGAACACAATCCAAATCCTTATGAAGGTTGCTTTTGCTGTGAAGAAAAGTAACGTCAAGGGACCTGTCCAGGAAATTCCTCTTTTGGGAGTAAAATGGCAAGATGGACACCATTGCATTTCAATGGACATGGTCTACCAAATAGCAGCTATGTCCCTGCCAGCCATCAAGAAGGAAACACAGGCTTTCTTAGATGCTGTGGGTGTTTGGAGAATGTGTTTACATACTACAGTCAGTTTGTGAGTCCTCTCTAGCATGTGACCTGGAGGAAGAATGATTTTAAGTGGTGTCCTGAATGACAAGCTTTTGAACAAATCAAACAGGAGACTTTTCATGCAGCAGCCCTGAAGCCGGTCAGAAAAGGAGAGGATGTGAAAAATGTGGTCTACACTACAGTAAGGGAGAATGGTCCTTCCTGGAATCTCTGGAAAAGTACCTGAGAAGACTAGAGGATGAAACCTGGGATTCTAGAGTTGGAGGTACAAAGGATCTGAGGCCCACTACATCACAACTGAAAAAGACCCTGGCAGCTTATGAAGGGGCTTGAGCTGTTTCCAAAGTGATGGGCATCAAAGCACAGCTCCTCCCTGGCACTCTGACTGCCAGTGCTGGGTGAGATGCTCAAAGGAGAAGTCCCTTCCACACATCACGCCACTGATACTATGTGGAGTAATTGGATAACTCTAATCACACAGAAAGCTTAAACAGCAAATGTCAGTTGCCCAGGGATCTTGGAATTCATCATGACTCAGCCTGAAGGCAAAAAATGTAGATTATCATCAGAAGAAGAGGAGGAAGTTACACATGCTGATATAATAAGCTACCAGAAAATGAAAAGAAATATGATCTCGTCACTGATAGTTCCTGCTGTATGGCTGGGTTACACTAAAAACAGAAAGCAGCCATACAGGTTCTACATGGCGAGTCACAGAAGCAGTGGAGGGACAAGGTGCATCAAGTTAGGTCGCAGAGCAGAAAGCCATCCAGTGTAGTAGCAGCTCTCTGGCCACAAAAAGCAACACACAACTTTCCCAGCCAGGCATTGTCCTGGGAAAGGCCGTGAGAAGATCAGAGAAAAGAATAAGAAACAATTCTTATTTTCACTTGCTGCACCTATTGTTGTGAACATGTGAAATGTGTTATGGAGATTTGTTTACCAAAGGGTGATTTCTTAATTGGCCAGTGGTGATGGTGTTTGGATTCAAGGACCAAATGGGTCCACCTGTATTGTGACTGTTTGTAAGAGTGATGGGCTTCTCAATAAGTATAGTATAATAAAGTGATTGATCAACCATCTCAAATTAATAAAGTCAATATTAATTATTACCCCTTTGGGGATGCTATGTGACAACAATCCAGCTGACTTTAGATATCACTGAATGAGAGAAATGGCCAGTGCTCTACCTCTACACTGACTTGTGGTGATGACAGTATATGTACTGCAGGGGTGGCTTGTCCAATGGAAGAAGACCAACTGGCAGGACAGAGGCAAACTCATCTGGGTGAAGAATTGTGGCAAAACTTCACTACTCAGGTAGAGAAGCTGGCTGTATTTCATGCATGCAGGAGCCAGGCTACTGGAAAGCATTTCAATAATGGATAGGTGGGTTGGGCTGCCAGAATTAAACAGTCTCAGTTGGATCTGGACCGACAGCATAAGGGTGAATTATTTCTGGTTGGTGGGCGCATGATGCCTCAGGCCATCAGGAAAGAGATGTAACATACAGATGGGCTCGTGGCTTAACTATGGGGTGGATTTAATGATGGACACTATTTCCCAGGTGATCCATAATTGTGAAACATGCACTGTGATCAAGTAGGCCTAGCAGGTACAGCCCCTGTGGTTGTGGTGGATGATGGCTGAAATACAAATAGCAGAAGGTTTGGCAGGTTAATTACATCACTCTCACACTAACCCACAATGGCAGGCCTATGTGCCACCAGTGGTGTAAAGAGCCACTGGATGGTTGGAGATGTACCCTGTGCCTCCCACCACTGCCTGGAACACCAGCTTGGGCCTCAAAAAGCAAGTCCTGTGACAACATGGCACCCCAGAAAAAATGGAGTTGTGCTGATGTCAAGATGATTTTTTGCCTTTTCTTTTATATACCTTTTATATAACTTTCATGTATCCTCAGTTTTCTCAACATGCATACTTATAATTCTTTATGTCTGATAATTTAGCATAGCCCTAGTATTTTGTTAGGCCAGGATGTCATAACATCCTAGAGGCCTCACAGTAGAAGGCTGGAAAACCGTATGCTATCTTGGGAAACCAAGGTCTTCTCTAGAACATATCCTGTAAACTATACATTTGGCCCATCCAGGGAGGAATTCCTAGAATGGAGGAATATCATGCCATTCTTCCAGGCGTCCTATGGGGCATCTTGGTTAGATATATTCATTTGTAACGTCTATAAATTCTATACATGATCCATCATGTGTGTGCTTTGCGGCACATCCCGCCTTGATGAAATGTGCACCATTACATTCTTATTAAAGCACCAAAGTAAAAACCCCTTATCCCTTAACTGTGTCCGGCTCTCAATTTTTTAAGACCAGGAAAAGGCATCAGTACAATGGGTCTGATTTCAAAAATACCCTCATAGACCTCATGGCCAGAGAGCATGGTATTGAGTGGGTATCATATTCTGTGTCATGCACCAGCATCTGGGAAAATTGAATGATACAATGGACTGTTAAAACCACATTGAAAGCAATGGGTGGTAGGAACTTCAAACACTGGCATCTACATTTATTTGAAGACTACCTGGTTAGTTAACACTACAGGCTCTAGTCTAGTTGGCCCTGCCCAATCAAAATCCCCACGTACCATGGAAAGGACGAAGTTACCATTGTGCATATGAGGAATCTGTTAGGGGAGACAGTTTGGATTAGTTGGCTTCCAACAAAGGCAAACCCATCCCGTTGAAGGACCTCAGTGCATTTCATGGGTAATAGAAATAGAAATGGATGTGTACCTCAAGGAAAGGTGCAATCCTAAATATTTTTTGTGAAATTGACTCTGCTGTAAAGTTTTGCTAAAGTAAAAAGCCTTCTGCAATGTTCATTAGTAGATGGGGGTCCTGATTCTGGCCAAGACCAGGTTCATTTCCACAGCAGGGGAATGCCAGAGCAGCGGCATTGCTAGGACCTGGAAGTTATTCTCCTTGTTATTTTCCACAAACATGGAAGGGTTCATTTCTGGAGCAAGGGAGCCTGGCTGCATGGATCAGACCTCCAAGGTGAGCCTTTTGCATGGATATCACTCTCTTGCTTTTGTACACTCTTGCTATTAATATTTTTGCTGCTTCTGCTAGTTTTCTTATCTCATTGCTGTCCCCAGCAAATTGTTCTTATGTGAACCCATGATGCTTACATTTTTTTCCCCCAGTTCTCTCCATCCTATCACAGGGGAAGGGAGGTAGGGGGAAGGGAGGTGGGGAGGGGTGGGGTGGGGTGGGGTGGGGTGGGAGGGAGGGGAGGGAGGGGAGGGGAGGGAGGGGAGGGGAGGGGAGGGGAGGGGAGGGGAGGGGAGGGAGGGGAGGGAGGGAGGGAGGAGGGAAGGAAGGAAGGAAGGAAGGAAGGAAGGAAGGAAGGAAGGAAGGAAGGAAGGAAGGAAGGAAGGAAGGAAGGAAGGAAGGAAGGAAGGAAGGAAGGAAGGAAGGAAGGAAGGAAGGAAGGAAGGAAGGAAGGAAGGAAGGAAGGAAGGAAGGAAGGAAGGAAGGAAGGAAGGAAGGAAGGAAGGAAGGAAGGAAGGAAGGAAGGAAGGAAGGAAGGAAGGAAGGAAGGAAGGAAGGAAGGAAGGAAGGAAGGAAGGAAGGAAGGAAGGAAGGAAGGAAGGAAGGAAGGAAGGAAGGAAGGAAGGAAGGGAGCACACAGCTGAAATGCCCCAGTGGAAGCACTGAACTAGAGAGTAACACTCCTAAACCACCAAAATGGGGCATAACTTGCAGAGAAATAGCACTATCAAAAGAGATCACACAAACCAGAAATTAACCGTTTTCAAAAATAAGAACAGGAGATATTTGAATTAGATGCTTTCACGCTCCCTCTGTAACAGGAGTTTAGTGAGCCTTTTTGCTACCTCCATGGACGTTCACCCTTACTTGGCTGAAGGCCAAGTACAAGACACTGAAAAAATTCAATTCACACATGCTCCAAAGACACTTGTTAAGTATTTGGCATCTCATCTCTGAACAGAAAAACCTCTTCAATAGCCCAAGCCAAGCAGGCATTCCATAAAGGTAAATGTTCATTAATCCAACAATACGTTAAATCACTGTAAATTTATATTGTTGACTCAGTAAGAATTTTTCCAAACACTAAATAACCAACAGCAAATACATTCTAAGAAGCCAAGGTACACAAACAATTTTGCTTGATCCATAGTGTGCAGCGTGTACTTTATATTATATTAAAGCACTGCTAGCCAGAGAAAATCTGGAATGTTCAATGAAAAACTGCAAAGAAACTGAAACTAAGAGTGTAAGGATTTCTACTAATAATCTGCACATGTTATTTGAAATTTGATCCTACAGCCCTTATTCAGAAGATCAGACCTATTGAGTTTATTCACATGAGCTTTGGCTGCAAGATTGGACCTTAAGTACTATCAGGTGCACGTGCAGCCTATCATCAGATTTTGGGTTATTCATGCAAGAAGCTACCCTTTCAAATGCAGACTACTTAATGCTTCCTTCTTCATTAACTTACATGTCCTCTTCTGCTGCTCTATGCTTTCATTTGTGCTATGTAAATAGCCTCTCAGTCATCAAAACAAATAATGATCTTTGCAACCAAGGAGGAAATTAGTAGCAGGTGAACGCTTATTTTTTAAATCATGTTGAGACCAAGCTGTTCTTTTAACTTAAAGGATCTCTGGAAAAAAAATCCGATTTTACTACTTAGCCATCTGAATTATGGGTTGTCAAGGTCATAATTTTACATACTTATCCCACATACACTACTCAAATATTAACCTTGATGGCAATCTACTTTGTGATGAGCTGGATCTAACACTTGTGAACATACTTTAAAGCAGTTTATTTAGTGGAATAAGACTTCTCTGATGATATAAAATTAACTGCATTTTATCATACATGACACTAGGAATTTCTGATTTAAGTGTTCTATATCTTTGTTTTACATATCTGTTCTACATAAATACAAAATATTATACTATGGTGACAGCAAAAAAACTGTCTCAATGCTTTTGCTACCTGCCTACAGACTTTTGCAGGTGAGATAGGCTGCAATTACAAGACATGGAATTAACTTGAATAAGATCACAGCAGAGACATTTATGTCATGGTCCACATTATAATCTACATATTTACAAATCCTCTTTGAATTTTGCAAGACATTGGTAGAGAAGTAAACTGTCAGTACAGGTAAAAGTCTCTTCATCAGTGAAGGCACTCCCAAAAATACTAATGCTAGTGTTCAGTGGCCCCCAAGCAACCAACAAATTATTAACTGCCTTTAGGCTGTAAGATACATGCAAAGCAACAGACAATATCTACCTTCTGATGCTACTGAGATACTCCGGATACCCCATGAGTATGGAAGGAGAAAGTCAACAAAAGCCTGCAACAACTAAACTGTTGTCACAAAATTTTTCTCGATCATACTGCAAACTTGCCACATAGACTAATCATCAGTTTGAAGCAGCTGCAACACTATGTTCTATGTACTTCTCCTGTCATTTTAATTTTTAAAAAGGAAAATTGAGAGGTTCTCTACAAAATTCAATGCCACAATAGCAATGACTGAACCAGAATCACAAAATTATTAATAGTTCACTGAAATGTCTATTAACAACACATATCAAAAGGCTACATCAAAATCACATATCAAAAGAAAAAAAATGTGTGCCTGAAATAACTGATCAGTGAATGAAGAATAAAAAGATGTAAGGAGAGGAGATGTAGGCAAACCATTTTGATTTTTGAAGAATCAATTTCCACATATCAGAAAAATGGCAGAACATTACAGACAGTGTATTCATGCCTTTTATCAGCAAAAATAAACCCAAAAAAAACCCCATGGATAACCAAATTGAAATTTATTAATGCTCCAGGAAAGAGAAAATGATTCTGGTACTATAAGGTCAGGGAGTACATTCATTTCTTAAAAATCAATAAAACACATTAAAAACACTCTACAATATATATTTATATATATGTATGTATATGCATAGTAAAAAATGTTGTCTTGTGCAGGATGTACACATGCTTTAAAAATTAGAAAACCAGCATAAAATGACTGAGCTAACAAAGGAAACACTGAATGCATAAAACAATTTTGTTCAGTCATACAAATATAGCTACTTCATCATCTCACTGGATGATGAGCTACATAACTGAACCCTAAATGCACAATAAAGAACTCCTAGAATCAAAGGATGAAGTTTCAAAGCAAAGACCTAAGGCCAGATTTTACTACATCACTGTACAAATCATTTGAGTGACTGCTTCTTAAGCTACCAGTTTGCTAAACACATCTTCACCTTAGACTACGAAACAGCTTATCAGAGGATGATACACCACTCCAGTACTATTCAAAGTTTGCATCAGTGGCCCACTAATTTATGGCACAAAATGAGATTTTAGTTATGTGAATAAATGCCAAGGATCAGAACCTCCTGTGTCCCCAAATAATTACATCAAAACCAGACACTGGAACATTTATAAATCTGTGGCTTGTTGGAACAACTGTGTGGTACCAAGTACCTAGTAGAAAAAGACTGAAACACAGATGAGTTTGTTTTTTTTTCTCTAAAAACACAAAAAGACAACTTAGAACAATTCTCTGTCAGATACCTGACCTTAAACCTTCCTTGCCCTTCCCCTACCAATATAAACAAAGTGAATTTTCAAAGATCATTCAAACTGCAACATGGAGAATGACTATAACTAAGGCAAAATGCACAACACAGATCACAGATGTAAGATCCCTGTCTCAGAACAAGTATACCAAAAAATCACAGAGTTGTTCATACTACTGTAGGTTGAAGCTATTTTCACATACTTTTCAGATGCACAGAATGTGAAATTTGCCATGTATTTCCAAATATGTATAGGAAAGTGTGGTGGCACAGGAAGTCCATATTGATCTTTAGTCATGTCTTGTCCAACTCACTTATCTGGAAAATGCAAATATTTGAACAATGTAGACACACACAAACATCCATACACACAGGCCATGCAACAGTATTTCCTCTCAGAAGAAATGAGTATCGAGTGACTTAGACACAACAACATTCGGAGTCTACACACAGCATTATCCTTTTAGTTTTTGGAAAAGTATACAAAGTGAAAAGATGTGAGAATCCCCTGCAGTAGCCCCACTCACTTTCTACTCCCCGCCACAGTTCTTGGAATGAGGAGGAGAAGGTAAAAAGCAAGCTTCATCAACCTCTGGTAACAAATCTCTTGCAGGACAAACAGCTGGGCAGCTCCAGCAGAGAGCCCAGGCTGACACACAAACAGTGGCTGAGCAAGCAAGCACAGAGCAGCTCCAGAGAGCTGAAGCACCTCTCCTATGAACACAAGCTGAGTGTGTTTGGATTGCTCAACCCAGAGAACAGACATCTCCAGGGAGACATTACAGCAGCTTCCAGTAAAGGAACTACAAGAGAGAGAGACTATTGACAAGAACATGGAGTGATAGGATAAAGGGCAATAGCTTCAAACCTAGCAAAAGCAGGGAGATTTAGATTAGATGTTAGGAAGAAATTCTTGCCTGTAAGGGTGGTGAGGCACTGGAAGACTTTATGCCCAGAAAAACTGGGGATGCCCCATCCCTGTCAGCCTTCAAGGTCAGGGCTTCAAGTAACCTCATGTAGTAGAAGGTATCCCTGCCTATGGCAGGGTGTTGGAAATAGATGACATTTAAGGTCCCTTCCAACCCAAACCCATTCCAGGATTGTATGGATAAGGCACTTGTCTTCCTAAGGCACCATTATGCACAAACAAGCCCTGCCTTCCTGCAGATGGCTATACATCTGCCTGCTGATGTAAAGAAGTGAATTGATTTCTTATTGTGTGCAAAGCTTTTACTTTACCTATTAAACTGTAACTCAGCCTGTGAATTTTTCACTTTTACCCTTCTGATTCTCTCCCCTACCCCACAGTGAGGAGTGAGCAGGTAGCTGTGGGAGGCTAAACTGCCTAGAAGTACCAGCAGTATCCAAATATGTAATACACCAACAGATAATTAATCAATTAATTTTTAGATTTCTGTTTTATTTAGTGGTTTCTGGTATCTCCTGGTAACATGAGAAAACTCAACCAATGCATTTATCTTCAGCCAAAAAGAAAATTGGCACAGCTTTATAATCCATGAGGTGAGCAAGGTAAAAAAAAAAATACTTCACTGTTTAATATTCTAACTTACATACGTAGATGATATGTTATTATGAAGATACCCTGAAGTCAAACACTAATCTAAATCACACCCTAAGCTATATAGCGAACAACAGAAATTACTGTTAGAGCATTAATATGTAGCAAATCAACAACTTCTAATAAATAACTGGAACCTCACTAAAACTTTAATGTATGTAAAAATATCACTTCTGCAGAGAAACAGAACAAAACCCATTGCACATGAACACACACACACACATATAAACACATACATACCTGTATATATACACACATATATGCACACAGATACATACATGCACGCACACACACAAATTATATACCTCTCCAAGAGCTTCATAGCGCTTTTGATTCCATCTATGCAAATCCTCACGATAATTAAAAACAAATGGCTCCCCAGTTTTAATGTGTCTTAATTGCCCTTCTGTAAAATAAAAAAAATCATTACAGTTAATATACTTCTTCATTGCTGAAAATTTAAAAAGAAGTCTACATCTAAAAACCAAGCTATTATGAATTCCTCCTCATTTATGGTTATAGGCATTTTAACAGAAAACTACTGTAGCATAAAAAATTGCATTCCCATTTTATGGTATATACTGTTATATTATAACAGTAATATAACTGTTAGATTAAGCTAAACAGAAATGATGACAGTGAAATTGCACACAGATATCAAATGCCAAAGTGCTTCACAAGATATATTTATGTCTCAACTGCTATGAATTAACACTGAAATGTAAACACTAGTGGTTAATATTTGATCTGCAGGTGATTGAATTGTAGTTATAAATCTTCTGCAAAACGAACTGCAAAAAGAAATGCAAATACAAAAGAGGCTGGAAGCTAGAAGTAAGGGAAAGATCTTCAAGCCTAACAACTTTCTAAGCTAATCTGAAAAGAACCATGTCCACAGTAAGGGAAAATATCATATCTCCAAGATGAAATCAAGTAAGACCTCCTAGATTTAGGGTACACTGAGATTACAATGGTAAAATAAAGTAGAATGTTTGTTCAGAGCAAAGCCACATGCTACTTTTGCTCTCATTGTAACTTCCTGTAGTTGGCCTTATGTATAGCCGAAGTTAATGGCAAATCCAACCACTTGCCAAAACATGGACTGTGTTAAAACCGTGATAATAACAAAATGGAAACCAGTAGGAAGCCAACTACAAGAACAAATATTTTACCAACGTTTCCGCCTATCAGACAAAACAAAAGTTATGATCTCAAAGCATTAGAAAACAGCAGTATATCAGTGAAACTTTAAAAACAGTGCTACATGCAAGTAAACTTGGAATGCTGAAACATTTGCATGATGAAACATAGGCTTCTCCATAATGTTTCCTCTTGAATAGAAAAAAATTGCATGGTTCATGTATTTACAGAACTTTTAAACTTTGATTCCTGATAAAACATTTAAGATCTAATGTCTATAATAGTTATTGTGATAAGTTTAAGTTATGCTTATCTGTTGATTTCACTGTTTTCCAGACCTGTCTTACCTCATGTATGATGGAAATATTTCTCCACAGTTTCCTATCCCTGTGTTGGGTTCAAATATCCTCCTTCTCACATTTTTTGTAATAATTTTACTTTCAGTTGCTCCTTCTTAGATACATACTCTTCAAATATGCCATTCAACAGTATATGAACTGGCTCTCACCACAAGTAACAAATACCTTCTATATTTTTCCTTCCGACTTTCTGGAACCCCTGCCTTATCCAGATTTAAATAATCTGACAAAAAAACTTCTGTACTTTTCCACCACAAAAAGAACCACGATTAGGACATAAAAATACACGACTGAGCATTTGAATTAAATGTACAAAAGCAAAATGGTGACTTTTTTGCTTTGCTGACCTTTAGCACATGTAATAGGTTTTCCTCCATTCTATGGAAATCACTCAGGCTGTGAGGTTTAGTAATGGAATAATCAGTAACATAATTCATTCCCCAAAATTCAAATTTCAGCCCTTTTTATCAGCCACATATGAACCATTAACTCTGAAGTCAGTAAGGAAGACAGTAGACACCGTGCAGATCTAAAAATAAGGAGCTGAAAAGTGACAGAGCTTAACTCCTTCCATCAAAGAAAGAGCATCACTTTCATGACACTTTTAGTCTCTAAGTACCTACCTGTGAAAGCCATCAGGGTATTAAAAAGCTAAGTGTTGCATAAATGACTATCATTTAAAGGAAAGCTCTTTTTTTTTTTTTTCTTTAAAAGTGGAAGATGTAAAACAGGCAGATTTAGAAACTAAAGTTCCTCTGTTCACAGAGCAGGCACTGCAAAGAAGTAAAATTGTAAACATTTCCATTTGTTCTACAGGTTTTAAACAATCTTGAAAGAGTCACTTCCTGCAGTCTGGTATTACTTTAGCTCAGAGGCTCATTTCTCACCTGGATTTTAAAATGCATGCACTGGAAATTATAAATACTCAGTCATTTAACACAGAGACTGAGCTAGCTGGAAGTACTTGCTTGCAGTCATCACACACTTGGCTGCAACGCAAAATTAAGTTCCACACAAGAAGAGACAGTCTATCACATTGCTTATTCTTCTATCAACATAGGTGATTTCCTATTGGTATTAACGGAATTGTTGAGACAAATTATTATCTGAAAAACAACTTCTTCTGTAGCCATAAAAATGAATTAGGAAATAAAACACTCCTTAAAGACATGAGTATTTAATTCTGATTTTTAAATGCTACAGGAATTACTTTCAGAATTTTTGTATCAACACTTTTGCAACAGAAAACAGGAAATCATAAAGTAGGACCAGTACGACTCCACAACATTGTATGAAATTAGGAATTTCTATGATAATTGTATGAAATAAACATGTCTTAGATTTACAAGTCTGTTAGCACTAAAGTTTAAAATTTTAATCCTAACAGGAAAGTATGAAATTTCAATACGGACTTATAAGGTATAATTCAACTTCTGATAACTGCTCAACATTATTCTACATATAGTCTTTACAAAGTAGGTGTGACTTACTTTCATTAAAAATGTACTCAAATCCTTCCAAAGTATCAGGAAATTCAAGTGGTGGCTCATCTTTTTTCATTAGTTCATCCAAGTCTATTCTAGACAATAAATCTAAAAAAGGAAAAGAAAAAAATACATAATGCATGGTGTGTCTTTTATTTCCTTTGTAACACTAAAAAAATATGTTTGCTAGTATTTGTAGATCTTACAGGCAGAAGAATATCCCAGTATTACTAAACACAGGACACTGTTATGGGAAATCCTGTTCAAGGTTCAAAATCTGGACTTCACTGCCACTTCACTGTACACATACTCATTTATTTACTTATTTATTTACCTATTTATCTCTGTGTTAATCTAAAAATGTCCAGAGAAAGGGGAGTCATCAAAGACATAGTGATTTGTTTCAATGTTTCATTACCTCAATGTTACAAAATAAGTCTCTGAGGTATGCATAATGGTTTTAATATAAAGCTCTCTAGCTTCAGTTTCAAATAATTGATGGCATCTTGATTGTGTTCTTGAGGAGTTCAGATAATCTGAGCACATCATCTCACTAGCATTTACCAGCTGTGTGGCCACACCAGTCCTCAGCCCCTCCTTTGAAACCCAGACTGTTAGACTGAATCCTTCTCTCAACCACCCCCTTCTAGAGCTCTCAAGGTAGAGAAACTCCCATCCACTTCATAGTAACCCATGGCATACACATCCTTTTCAGATCAGGACTGTATGGCCTGGTACAGCCTACATGCAGTCACTAATGCAAGTACACAAAAATTATCATAATCTACATTCTTTACCCTAGATTTAATGATTTACATTTAATCAGAGGAAAACTTATGGGGACATCTTTACATCTACGTGTAACTACCAAACAATTACTGCATATATAGGTAAAACTGTACAATGATCTCCCTTTCCTCATTGCATATCACCCATACAATGCAGTGCTATGCTCCTAACATATTTTCTAAATATTAATTTTTAAAAAATAAAGAAACAATTCAATAAAAATAAAATTTCCTACTTTTTTATTAGATGAAATTGAAGTCTACACAAACATTCTGTTCAGGAGTGCTAAACTGATTTTGAACTATTATTATTTCATAAATCAAGATACTGTGGGTTACCAAGGAAATACATTAAGTGTTCTAAGTATATGAATTTTCACCTTTATTATCCAATGTAGTAGTTAAAAAAAAAAAAAAAACAGTTTGAAAAGACTTGTTTTCTTTAAATTTCATTTGGTATTAACTATGTTTCCATCTTTGTATTACTTAAAACAATTATTTTTATATTTTGTACCACTATTTTTGCTTGGTCTTGTTGCCAGTAGGCTACCCACATTACCTAAGCTTAGGATTGACACATTCAACACTTTGAAATTTCTACTGTTTAAAATATACTGAAAATTATCTTCAACATTCTTTAGAGTTCCTTGACCTCTGCTTCTACAACTCTTCAAGTTCACTTTACATTTATTCCAGCTAACTCTTATTTATTGTCTCCAACATTTATTGGCGCCAACTCTTCCTTCTGAGTAATTCCACTGGGCAAAGTTGGAGGATCAAAAGCCATCTGGTATGGTTGCTGAAATTCAACATCTTTCCAACAAGTACTATGGCTTCTCAGTATCTCTGTATTATCTAAATGTCTGTATAACACCAGATACTGACTGGATGATTCTAAATCTGTCTTTCTCAGCCATAGCTCACTTTTACATCACATCCGTTTAACAGCAAGCCCCATGAAATTCAATTCATGCAAGAAATTATGTGTTTGCTCTTGTGCACTGTCCTTTGACAGTTCTGCAGAAGCCCCTTTGGTTCTCAAGCAAATGATATGGAAAAAGAAAAAAAATTTGTCAAAGAAGGCTCCCACAACAGGATGTAAAAAATGTGTCCTTTCTTCCTTTGTACTTTGACAAAATCAAGGCAGCAACAGCCTTTAGCACATCTTTGTCTCCTTGGTGAAGAGACTCCAGTCACATTGCATCCCTACAATTTATTTTCTCTGGAGTTTCCATACTGTCTTACCATGATCTATTTTGAGATGTATTTACACAGAAGTGTTACTTAATATCCAACATAAAAATCAATCTCCTGAGTATCAAGGACAATAGTATATTAAGTATATTATGCTTATTCATAATATGTATAGCTTGTCATGGTTTACAGCTTTCATCAGTCACTAAGGAAAACTGCACCTTTTCTGAGCTGAAACCATGGATACGCTCACTTTCCTCTTGTGCAACTTTTCAAATTAAAATTATCTAAAGTATCTTACAAGTTTACGATTTTTTCCAAATCTGATCTAGCATTCTCACCTAAGGTTTTGGACCTTCCAACAGAGCTGAAAAACTGAGTGATCTCCAGGAGACCTTCTATAGCTAAATGGAAAATCACTATATCATATCATTATCTTTAAAGATAATCAAATTAATTCCATGTATAAAATGGGAGTTTTACTTCCAAACCTGAACTATAGCTTCCTCAAAAGATACTAACTGGACAGAACTGGCACAAAGTTTGATAAAAAACACTACATAGGTTTTCACTAAATACTTCACAAAAATTCAGTTGCAACTGAAGAAACACCATCTATCACCACAATGGAACATTGCTTTCTAATAATGCTTTGATAGAAATCCAGGATGTACACTCGAGTGGCAAGCTATGTTATTTTTTCTCCTTCGAAAGATAATTTAGAATACACCTGTGTGATGCAAGCGCTTTAAATCAATGGTTAACCTACTTGTAGGTCTAACCAACTTCATGTACTTCCAAAGCTGCAAGCCACTATCTAAAACATATCATTTGTGTAAATTATTTTTACCCCTAAGTCATTTAGATATGTTTATTTTTTAAAACATACAAAGGGAACTTTATAAGACCAATATGGATATCAGTGTCTGGAAAGCCTCTTCCCTTTTAGCATACTAGTCCAAGGATTTTTAAACGGTCTAATAAAGCTGTATAACTATAAAATAAAAGCATCACGCAAATTAAATCAAAACTTCTGAAAACTTATGAACACAAAAGCCAGTCAACTTTCTAAAAGGACAATTATGAAAATTTTAAAAAGCAATGAATAGTTTATTCTGTTACTCCTTAACACACATCATTATGTTTTATACCATCTTACGAAAATACTGATAAATGGACACACCATTAGACAATAAGCATTAGCACAGGTGGACTAAGAGTCTCTTCTGGCATTGTAATTCCCAAGCTCTAACTCACAACTATATAATATTATTTTCCCTTCCTAAACAATAATTTCTGAAATGTCAATATATGTTAAAAAAAAGGCAAAAAAAGACTCTCATACCCTTTAATGCAGTAGTCTTCTCTTTTTCATCTGGACCTCCTTGCTGGAGCTGAGCCATTATTTACCCAAACTACCAACAAACTTTGAAATACTGAGGTAAATGTAGATTAATATTCAAAGGATGATCTGAAAAAGAACAAGAGTTGGAAATTAGTAAATTTACTGACTTCTCCTTCACAGCTCTCATCTGCTACTGTTTACACAACCAAAAAAAAAAAAACCTGATCATTATAAGCCCAAAGTCTGACCAAGTTTGGTTAAAGATTCAAGTTCACAAGAATTAACTATACTTCCCCTAATCCTAAAAGTACTTCTACCTAATCAAAACTACTTCTTTTGGGATTCTAATGCAGCATTAGTAAACAATAAACCTTTTACAGACCCACCAACGTCTGCAAGTCCAAAGCAGAAGATACAAGAAAAACAAAAGACAGTCAACAGAACTTCCACAATCTTTATGGATTTTCTTCCTCAATTAACTTCAGTTTGTTCTCATTATTGTATTATATAGTTTTGTTTTAGCAAAGGTACATGAAGCACACTATTTTAAGCCATTGTGATTTCCACAATACATTTACTGGTATTGAAATGTCTTTGCATTGTAAATGTAATTAAAATATAAAGCTACATTTGTCCAGCTACAGAACAAATCTCAATGTATTTGAGACAAGACTTTACATACAAAATCTATTTCCAAATTTCTCTTTCTGCACAGAAGGCAAACCAGACATTCAAATCCACAGACTCTTTCATCTTGAGTCTGACACCAAGGGAGTGAACTACCAAATCACAATTGCTTCTTCCTTCTCAATAAAAAGACTTCAGTGCATTGAATTCTTATTCCCTTAATCTTTTTTTGGTTCTTTGTTTTATCTGTCAGTCATTACCAACTTCTTTTATTCTTCTCCCTCATATACTTTATCATTGATGAGCTTGTATGAACTCTACTGTAACTTGTCAAAACAGTAACAGAATTCACCAACTGTACTACTGGCTCCCTAACACTTAGACCTGCAACAAAGAACTCCAAAACGATTAAGTAAGAGCAGTTCATTCTATAGACAGCAGAAAAAAAATAAACTTAGCATAATAAAGACTACTCTTCCATTCTTCATAGAGAAAACCTATTAAACATTTTCTTGTATATTAAAGGAATAATACAGCAATCTAAGGGGGTGTTAGTTATTAACTAAGGACAGGGTTTGAAGGATTGTTGTGATTTGGTTTTTTAAACTTGGGGGTCTAGAAAGTCCAATAATGCATTTTACAAGTTGGAACTATGGCAGACTTTGACACCTTCCTTTGTAAAGGCTGTTCAGACAAAGCTGGTAGGAAACAGCAATACACTTTACAAGAGTATTTTAAAGACACAAGTTCAAAGGAGTTGGAAAGGTCTGTTTATATTGTGTACTTCATAAATTATTACATGATTCAGTTAAAATGTGCATCTTTTGTCTAACCCTTTAGTCACTACTCATAACAAAAGCAATTAAAAAAATAACAGCAAAACCATTGAGATTTCTTGGTGCATTTTCTAGCCTACAAAGTTGTATATGTAAATATTAATAATTATGAATTATAATAATAATATTACAATGTAAATATTTGTGATTCAAATGTTGATTCCCACACATGGATGGTATTAAATATTTTCAGGAGATGTTTCCAAGCAGTCCGTTGAAAAAAGACTACCAAATACAAAATTTTGTCCATCTTATTCATACATTTGCAGCACAAATCCACTACATTCTACGTAGTAGTATTTTCTAGTAAATTCCAGCAGATTCTAGTAAAACATATAGAAAAGAAAGTAATTTCAATTAATTCAAAGTTCTAACTAATGACAATTATAGAGTTTTGTAATAGCCCAGATTAAAATTACTCTAATCATATGAAATTGAGTGGTTCTCCCTGTAACAATATTTGAAAATTCACAACTTGGTATATGTAAGTTAACACAGTTAACAAAATGCACACAGGTCCTCAAATATTTGTTAGCCAAGGTAAGAAACGTACAATCTATCTGAACAGATTTTCCTTGGAAAACAAGACCCCATCCCCTGATCAGATAAATCAAGGCAGAGACCAGGAATCCTTGCCATTCTTGTCTCTACCATGGATACCATTCTTCCTCCTTGATTAGATGAAGACCCTGCCATTGAGTAACAGTTCAACTGCAAAGATAAAAGCACCAAAATAAATAAATCTAAATTTACCTTTGAGAGACAGAATTTACAGTTCTTTCTGACAAAGTAACAAAACTGTTACAGCAGCCACTGGAGGCAGGACTTGATATCATAATGAGGATGGAACAAGTACACAGTACGTTATGCATTGTTTCTGTGAATACAGGATTTTTTGGAATCCCTTACTGATACTTATTTAATTAAGAGAAGAAATTACTTGAGAGAGTTAGATTTCTGTTCTTTGACAGAGTGGTGCCAAATCCATTATTGATTGTACAAAAACAAGCACTGGAAAATGATGAAATTCTGAGTGGTTCCATACAGGCAAAGCAAGAATTGTAGTTTATTCTAGGCATTAATTTCAAACTGCAGTTTATCCTAAGTATCAATTTCAAATCCCAGTGATCTTCAACTGCATATACTGACCACTTCATATAATTCCTAAATGCTGTCAAGTTTCTTGTAATAAATACAGACTTTAAATGTGTTATTCTTATTGTACTGGTATTCTTAAAGGTGTTATTCCTACAATACTAAGATAAGTGTTTTCTTTTGAAAACACCTCTGTGGGTTTTTTTTTTTTAGCTACATACAGCAAGCATACTTCCCAAAGCACAAGTTACTACTTCACCTGAAGAAAATAAGTTTATGCATATTTACTTGTATGTATCTTGCTTATGCATGAAAACTTATGTATTCTGACACAAACTATCTTATTCGTATTCTGTGCCTCTTTAACTCCAACCCCTGCAATACTTAAAAATAGTTTGACACAGAAATATTCTAGTTTAATGGTTTCATATGAGCCAACGAGGCTGCATTTTCATTATATCCCTGCTTATGTAATTACAGAAACTGGCAGACTCAGAAACAAACGGTCAATAAATTAATTTTTAAAAAACGCACACATCAGAGAACATACACATATTTTATGTTATTGCCTGTAAAGTGGTATTGGAAGTTTGGACTACAGACCTTGTGATGTCATAACAGTGGTGTTTTTTAAATCAATCTGACACCACATGGCACCATATCATATCCATACACATGGTACACATATGCAGGTTTCAACATACTTAAAATACTCTTTATTGTGCAACTGCAGACAGAAGTGTGCCAAAAAACACAGTAAATGATTTTGTTCTAAATTAGCAATACCTGAAGCAAAGTCAATATTACAAATGCTCCAAATAAAGGCTATAAACAAGACATTAATAAGAAGAAAACACACAAGTATCTTCAAACACTACAAGTCCTTCAGGCTTATCTGGACATAATGAGAGGAGGTGTTACCAGAATGCTTCTGTGTACTGTACTCCTTTATTAAAATATAATAGAATGAGAGTCCTACTCTTTGTAAACTGACTCCCCAAGCAAGCTAGGAACAAGTATGGCTTAGATGTGTATAATGTGGCTGATGACCGATTAAGACTCAATTTTTCTTCAAAGAGATAACTGGGCAACAGTTTGCCTCGAGTCTCTTGTCAGTATCGGCTCAATAAAGCAAAAAAACCCCAATAATTCATCATAGCAGTATTTTCTCTCAATTAGATTTGTCTTTTCCCTCTTTTAGGGCACTACAGATGGCATCAGTAACAACTGCATCAATTATGGTTGTATTTCACCTTCCCACACTTAAAAGACCATATTTTTACATGCTTATTGGTTTACCCAACTTCAACTCTGAAAGGCTATTATTTCCAGTCTGCTTCAGACTAAATGGTTTTGAAAGTGTCTAACTCTAGTATAAAGTTCAGAGACAGCACCTCAGTTCTGATGATATTAATGAGCAGCTACAGCACCTCCATATTAAAGACAGCATCTCTATGTTAGAGATCAGAAATTTAGGATCAGAGGACTAGCTTAGCAGTATATGCTTGCCTGTCCCGCTCTGCTGAAGTTAAAATGGCCTTTCTCATGCATTTAGGCTACCAGAACTGCAAGAAAATTTGCCTAGTTGTTCAGAGCATGCTCCATACCACTGCAAAAGACAGAGGAAAGATGCACAGGAAAGGATTAATAAATCTTAGAAGGGCAGATGTAACAACTTATAATAAAAGAAATTGGCAATGATCCTAAAGTCCCTGAATCTCAGATCATTGTACACTACCAAACGGTGGTAGAACTTGCTGATAAAGTATGTGACTTTTTGTATGCCCTAAAGTTTGATACAATAGCACAGCAACGACCTTCCAGTTTCATTTACCCCATAAGTTCAAACAACAAGATGACTAGGAGCCACGTGCATTAGCAATATGTGTCAGCAACTCAACTCTTTACACCAAGCAGAGTCAACCCAACTCCACACATTGAGATTTTAATGATTTTGGTTTAACTTCCTTGAAATGCTGAAAATTACCTTCATAAGCATATCCATATTAACACAAGGAAAAAAACTACATAAAAATAACAGTAAAAAGAGGCAGCACAACCTCAACATAGCCTCTGTGATATTGACAATATAATGGTATACCAACCAAACACAAAGATAGAAATTAGCATCTGCAGCAGCAATAGCTTTGAGTACTTGTACTGGTTTTCTCTAGGAGAGTCAGTTTTCTCCACAGTAGCTTGTAGAGTTTGGATTTGTGCTGAAAACAGCATAATTAACACTGCTGAGCAGTGATCACACAGCATCAAGGGCTCCCCCTGCTTCCATGTGCTGCCCTGCCAGTAGGCAGGCAGGAGTGTACAAGAAGCTGGGAGGGCACACAGCCAGGACAGCTGAGACCAACTAACCACATGATGACACACTCAGCAACAAAAGCTTGGAAAAGAAGAAGCAGGAAATGTGTGGAATGGTGGTGTTTGTCTTCCCAAGTTACCATTACATGCAATGCAGCTGTGCTTTCCTGAGGATAGCTGAATATTTGCAATTCCTTACTTAGCTTTGTTGCTGTACACAGCTTTTACTTCTCCTATAAAGCTGTCTTTATCTCAATGCATTAACTTTCTCACTTTTACGTTTTGTGTTCTTTGCCCCATCCACTGTTTGGAGACTGAAGGAGTAGCCAGAGGAAGGACTTGCTCGCCTATTGTAGCTAATCCACAACAACACAATACAGCACTTCCACAAATACACAAACTATCAATAATTAGGTGTACAGGACCTTACTTCTGTTGAGGTAAATAGACAGTTATCTAATGAATCAGGCCATCAACTCTGGGGAAAGAAAAATTGACCCTGTAGTGAAGGTAGGAGAACGCTGTCTCCGGAGAATCCTGTTCAGAGAAGAAATTTGCAGGTAACTTGTCCACAAGGCCTGAAAGATAAAATGTTTGCAGATAACCTCTTTTTATATATTTATCATTTTCCAGGCAGGAAATTCAGCCTGGACTCCTGCTTTAAGAAATTCAAAGAACCTTCTTTAGTCTTCCCAATCTCAGCATCTGAGATGAATATACACTGATGAACAAGACATTAATTTCAAGATGCTTTCACCATCACCTTCCTCTAAAAGGTTGGAGGGACTCCTTCACAAACAGCAGATGTGAGGGAAAAACCAACGAATTAATGTTTATAAAGAACTTCAATCCACAATAGAAGGATCAGGAAAAGTCCATGTAATATGCAATAATGTTGTAACTAGTGGGTGATTTACTTTCCATTATTTCATGGGCCTGATGAGGACAGAAAAAAAAATTGAGACAATAAAACTATTTGGAAAATAGATGTGTGCTTATTTGTTTATGCTTCTTATTTACAGAATAAAGTTTTCTAGGCAGTGCACAATACAAGGAGTTATGAGGCCTTGGTAGGACATTACTTTGTAACGTAGTTGAAATTGCCCTGTGATAGTTTATAAAAAAATTGGGTTTGGATGAGATTTAGATGCTTGTACTTTGTATTGTTGGTTTTAATAGGATTTTGACTTGAAAGATGGAGTGGAGAAGACTGACTCTCAATAGCCTCATCTCTGCACATACTAAGCAGTTGCAGGACAAAGCCAGAATTTTTTTTTCTTAACATCATCTTTCCTCAAGCAATCCCATGAGTCAGCTGGGAGAGAAATATGCCTCTGAACAGAGAAAAACTTGAAGACTATTAATAGAGTCTTCTCTTATGAGAGACACCAAAGAAATTTTCCAGAATGCCACATAAGAAAGAGAGAAACTGGAAAACTCTAGGGAAATGGCTTCTACTCAAGCCACCATCAAAAGCTGCTAAAAGCCCTAGACATATGCCTATGTGTCTAGTACTTTAAAATCCCTTTTTCCCCCTCTCCTCCTTTGCTCTTCAGTAACAGCATGATTTTACAAAGGACTGTCTGCCATGAACTGAAGACTCCTGAAAAGAACACATGCAAATCAGATGGAAATGCAGTGAATCCAAGTCTGTAGCCCAGATCTTTATAAACACCAAAGTATTTGTGATTCTACGTCAGATTCTGTGTTGAAAGATGCACAAAAGGAGGCTAAAGAAAGGTAAGAGGCACATTCAGTTTTCTACAACACATCTGTTTCCTCCAACATCTTCTGGGATGTGCAGATGCAAATATGTATCACCACCTCACTTGACTACTCTGCATTTAATGCAAATACTGCAGACAACACAAAAATATACAAATCAGATGGCTGTTATGCAGAATCAAATCATACACAACTGAAAAGAGCTTGAAGGGCTACTAAAAACATCAGTTCATCGTCAAGTTATCTTATTTCAGAATCAGACTAAAAAGCCCAAATCCCCATAATGTACGTATCTCTTCTTTGCAGCATCATCTGCCTCAAGAGATCTGCCACACAGCTCTTCCCACAGCTTTTCCTCCAACATTTGCTTCTTCAATGTTTATGATTTCTGCAAGCTTTAGGAATATAATACCTCAACTGTCTTTGCTCTGTCTCCTGCCTGAGAGGCAGCATGTGCTATATGGCCAGTTAAATCAACTACTGCTTAATTTCAACCCTGCGAAACACCTGTAGCCCTCAGATTTGTTTCTGCTAGATTGTCATAACATAGCAAAACAACATACATATATTCATAGATTATATATAATGTGAATAATATAAATACATTATTCCTTTTAGCTAGATATTTAAATAACTTGATATTCTAATTTTGACTGCATCATACTTGCATTTTAATTTTTCTTCCATATCAGTACATCTTTTCTTTCACAAAACATTAAAAGAAGAAAAATAAAAAAGCAATGCAAGTAAGTTTTATCTTCTTAACTGGTTCACCTTTAAAAACTAAAAATCCGATATTGATATTAAAAATATTCCATCAAGTACCTGTCAGTAATTGTAACCACACTTATCTACACTGTTTGCTACTGCCTGATCTACAACCTTGCAATTTCCGTCCAGAGCCAAGACTGACAAAAAGCTGTAACTGCAGCATCATAGAGTAGTCCAGGCAGGAAAAGATCTTGGGAAATTATCTAGTCTCTAACCTTCTCTTGGACCTAATCTCCTAAGGTTTTAACAGGGTCTTAGATCAAGTAAGCTATGGTGCTGCCAAGACGAGCCTTAAATATCTCCCAGAGGGAGATTCCACCATGTTTTTCAGGAACTTACTCCAAGATTTCCTTTTCCCTATATTGAGATGAAATTTCTACTCTCACTATTTATCCTTCTGAGCAGAAAATATCTTCTCTTTCACAACTGTCTTCTGTGTACTGGTTTACTGATGAAACTTTTCCAAGCCGTCTCTCCACTGAGGTGCTGGAACATGTACACAGGAAGGCAGTGAAGCTGGTGAAGGGTCTGGAGCACAAGTATTATGAGCATTGCCTGAGGGAGCTGGGCATGTTTAGCCTGGAGAAAAGAAGGCTCAGGAAGACTTTCTAGCTCTCTATAACAGCATGGGGGTTGGGTTTTTCTCACAAATAACAAGAGAAAATGGCCTCAAGATGCACAAAGGGAGGTTTAGATCAGGTATTAGAAAAATTTCTTCTCTGAAAAGGCTGTCAAGCACTGGAACAGGCTGCCTGGGGTAGTGGTAGAATCACCATCTCTGGAGACATTTACAAGATATGTGGATGTGGCCCTTAGGAACATCATTTCTGGTGGGACTTGACAGAGCTGGATTAACAGTTGAACTTGAAGATGCCTTTTCTAACCTGAACAATTTCCTTCAACTTTTCTCCAAATGTTGTGTTCTCTAACATCATTCTAACACATAAATCATCCTGGTGGCTATCTGCTGGATCTTCTCCAATTTTTCATCAATAATCAGGGGACAAACCAGACACAGTACCCTAGCACATCTGCTACCAATACCAGAGAATCAGTGTGACTTCATTGACAAAAGGGCACATTGTTCAGTTTGCCATCCAGCAACACCCCCAGATTCTTTTAAGCACAACATCCTTGCCAATCCTACCACAGTCTGCTTGCTGTTTGGGAATTATACCATTGTCACTGCACAACTTCACATATATTTTTGTTAAACTTTATGCAATTCCTCCTGGTCTAGTCTTCCTGCATGATGGATTACAGCTGTCCACCAAGACAGATAATAATTATGACAATGATCTGCCCATTTCATTTGCATCTTTGATTTGAAAGCAAAAAGAAAAAATATGGACCAAGTGCTCTCTTTTTATTCTCAATGCTTTTGCCATAATACTCATAATTTTACTTTCCACACTATCAAAATCCTTGAAGAAATTAAATTCTACTTATTTGATGAACTACTTCAATAGGCTAAACAGATGTATCTACGGGACTGGTTAAGCCTTAAGCCTAAACATTCTGTCATAGCAGTGACCACTAAAAGACATGGGCTAAAGAAACTTCAGTCATTCTAAACCAACATTGCAAAAGTCTTTGTCCATTTAGTTGAAAGCACTGCATTTCCTATCAGTTTGAAGGAACCCCTACTAAAGAGAAAAACTGTCTTTAATTTTTTTAAGTGCAGCATGTGATTTAGCAGAGATCAGCCAAGTGCTGCCTAACACAAAGGTACAGATAAAACCAAGAGGAGAAAGACATGGGGAGATGCAACCTAGTTTAGAAAAAAAAAAAATTATAAATTCCTCATTTTTTCTTGGAAGGCTCACAGTTTCAGGTCAGACAATCCCTCAAAATCAACTATGTCCTCTTAAATAGAGGCCTTTTATTTTCTTCAGCACCAGTCTCTAAGACCCGTAACTTATGTTTAACTACAGCAGTTTTTACAGAAAGCCATCCATAGCAAAGTTCAAGTTATTAAGAG
Source organism: Taeniopygia guttata (assembly GCF_048771995.1). Classification (NCBI taxonomy): domain Eukaryota; kingdom Metazoa; phylum Chordata; class Aves; order Passeriformes; family Estrildidae; genus Taeniopygia; species Taeniopygia guttata. Next base: position 18,742,821 of record NC_133063.1, on the reverse strand, counting down.
CTAAACAATCCATCAGTTGCTGTGATTTCTGAAAGACTAGTCATTGTCCTTTGTACTTTCTTTCCAGTTTTAACTACTTTGGCTTCAGGCTTCAGTCACTAATTATTGCTACACCTTTGTATGTTAAGTTTTCTATGTTTCCCTTACATGATTAGACACCACTCTTTTTTTGGTAAACTAAACAAGCTCAACAGAGACTCTTTCTAAGAAATTTTGATTCTAACCCAAAGTAATTTTTTTCCAGTTTCTCTGTTCCATTCAATTTTTAAAATCCCTATTGACTGGTGGTAAACACAGCTTAGATATTTGAATAGCATGGTAGCTGAAAAATATAGTAACTACAACAGTGTTTATAGATAAACAAACTGTAACTACAGGAAAAGAGTACAGAATGCATTAAAATTATTTTACTTCTTATGTAATCTTTTGATCAGACAGATAATGTCTCATCCTAAAAAGCCATGAACAATATACATTTTTACTAAGGATGAATGTTAAAATCTTTATGTCAACCTCTATAGCAGCTGATCATATTGATTCCAAGACAAAAATTAATAGAAGAAAAACACATACATTAAACAGTGTGCTGAATGGGAAAAATACAAAGCAGCATCAGACCCACTGAGCACAACAGACTCCTGAAAAGTATGTTGTAGGCAATATAAACATTTTCTCAAACAACTGACGATTTTCAAAATATGTGCTGAAATAGCACGACCTATAAAGTATCATTGTGTAAACAAGAATTCTTTTTTTCTGTAATTAAATTAAAGCTGTATTGATCACTACACAGTCACATTTGCAGTATACACTCAGGACAAAATGAAGCTTCAAAGGAAAGTGCTAAATCAACTACAGAACAGTAAGCAAAAATATGCTGCAAACATCTACTCAATAACGTAGCTAGCCTTCAAATATTTTATATTTTTTACCTACTTCAAAATGAAGGTGTAAGAAACATTTCAGTTTCAACAGCTTAAAAATGTGACATAGGGCAAAGAACAAAAAACGGTCTGTCCTGAATTTCTGTGCTAGAGAAGAAGGAAAAAAGAAAAAAAAATCTTAGCTAAACCAAAACTTTCAAAGTCACCATATTTTGTTACTAAATGGTGCTGTATAAAAGCAGGGGGAAAACAAATGGAAAATCATTTGACAAAAAATACCCCTACACCAAACAGCAAAAAAACCCCAAATATTGTGAATAAATGATCAGCAATGGTGGACAAAATACATGCTCTCTTGATGTACATGAAATTTAGCAGATTTCATAGAAATTTGGAAGGCGGATCAAAAAATCTGATGAAGAGTTTAAAAAATGGGGAAAGAGAGAGAGAACATGGTCCTTTTGAGACAATCAAAACTAACAGAACCCCAAAATGTAAGCAGAATAGATAATTATTTCAACTTAAGACTCAAGTGGTTTAAAACCAAGCCCAGAATAGCATAGAAATACTAATTTTATGTTTCTGGTTAAGTGTGTCATAACTAGCCAGGAGTTTAATTACCCCAAGGATAAGGTACAAACTCAATGGAAAGCAACTACCTACTTATGTTGATAAGTAAATTACTGTGCCTCAAAATATTCCTCACTCTTGCAAGAATCAGCAGGAGCAAATTTCCTCCCTCTAATGTATACACCTTTTCCATTACTGTCTCTGAAACTTCACAAAACATAATATTATTTCAAGCTAATAGAGCTTGGAAAGGAAAACATCCAAAATTTAGAAAGAACAGGAAACATTTTCTAGACTATATATCTATATACCTAGACTATATATCATGTTTCCCGATATTTTAAAATGAGACCTGAAGAAACAAAGCAGTGAAGATCCTTTCAATGACATCCTGCTTTAGGAAAAGTAGGTGGAGGGACATGATCCTTTTCCTCTACTCTGCACTTCTAAACACATCTGGAATACTGTGACGGCTCCAGGTGCAACACAGACACAGACATACTGTAGTAAGACCAGCAAAACTGGTTAAGGGCTTGGAGCATCTGGTATCTGAGCACAGGCTGAGCTAAGCAGGACTACTCAGCAGGGAGAGAAGTCTGGGTGGAGTGGGAGGAGTATAATTAATATCTATTAAATGCCAGAGGAGACAATACCTATTAAATGCCAGAGGAGACCACTTCCCATCACTGTCCAGTGAGAAGGTAATATACAACGGGGACAAACTGAACATTTAAACATAAGGAAAAAACTTCCTTAATCTAATGGGGTTCAAACACTAGAGCAGGCACCCAGACAAGTGATTTCAAGCGATTTCAGAGACTGAAATATTGTAGTTTATGGCTTAAACATTTTTATGAATGAGTTTTGTCCATTAAAACTGTGTAGTGAAGTTGCATCAAGAAAGCTGCACCAAAGACACCACATCCTGAATGGGTCGCCTAGGCTGAGGCCCTGGACTGTAAGTTAATTTAAATAAAAATGACACTATTTTTAGTTATGGGCTGGGGGAGAAGAATACTTCCACAGGAGGATGAAGCCCAGCAGCTGTGTCATCTACTGAGAACAGGTTTGTACAGACATCCCCCATGCCACCAAAGAAGGAAGGAGGAGGTTTTGGGTGCATGGCAAAAAGCCTCTGGTCAGAGGCAACACACATCCTCCATTACTCAAACTGGTTCAGTCAGGAAGGCCACATCTATGGGACATTCATGCTAGGGGCTGCTTAGGGGGTGTCCTGATCCATTAAATGCTCCCTGAATGGTTCCCCAGAACCTGCACCAGAGCTCTGCACGTGATGTAAAATCATACAAGTGATATACAGTCCTGCAAGGGACAATGTCAAACTTGTACCCTCAGGGGAGGTACCTGGGCATTCCCACATGGCCCAAACATTTATTAATCCACTGGATTCTATTCTTTGTCAGTGGGGGACCTTCACCACCTAGAAGACCAGAGGATAAATGAGACATCATCAAGATCCATGAAGGGGTTATATGTTTCTGCTTAACATGTCTGTCACTCTTCTTGTCTTCCCACCCCTCACCTCTGTTTTCTCTTTCTTTCTTTCTCTTTGCTTCTTTTACTGTTAAATAAAATGTATCAATTTTTGGTATCAACATTTAACATCATTTGGTTCTAATCTTGTTTCAGGGAGTATTCAGGGAGTATTCAAACCTTCAAATCCACAGAGAGCTCACTTTGCACCTCTGTGATTAGAGTGGATCGTAAAAAAAGGTTACAGAATCTCTGTCCTTGGAGATACTCAAAACTTATTATACACTGCCACAAATAATGTGCTCTAGCTAATCCTTCTCTGAGCACTGGGATTGGACTACACAATTTCCAGAGGTCCCTGCCAATGTCAACAACTCTACCATCCTGTGAAGATAAGAAAAAGCAGAAATGCACACCAAATATACAGACTGTGTGTATGTGTGTGTGCATGCACACATGTACATTTACAAATTAGTTAACCTCCCACAAGAACAATGATCACCAATGACCACACAAGGAATATCAGAATCATTACCAGCAGTGTCTGGTTAAACAAAAATTAAGAGCTCATGGTCTCAGGGGTCTCAGTTTTGTGTTCTCAGGAATTCCTTTCTGATTCTGAGTCAATCTGCATGAAAAAGCCAAAATTTGTGCCCTCCTTACGTAAAGGCACACTACTAATTAACATTATTAATGGTAATTCTGCAGGTACCAGAGAATACCAAAATTAAGACCCCCACACACAAAAAAAGTTCAGCACTTGTGCATTAAAAGTCCAGTCTTGTTGGAATCTGTGGGTATTGGTGATTCCGAGATTGTAGAAAGTCTGTGTTTTTCTGCCCTGTTGCTAAAGAAGAAGCCATAGTTCGTTTGTGCTGGTTTCAAGGTTGTTTATTTTTGCTTATCTATAACATGTTCTGCTGCCCTGCCGCAGGTCTGTCCTGCAGGGCAGTGTGTGGGGCTCTGCCCCTTAGTGGGATGGTACAAACATTATATACTAGAAATTACGTGTACTATATTTACAATAATGTGCTAATATCTATCATTTACGTTGAACAGTGTGTCCCTAGCTTAAACTAATAGAAAAATGCCAACATCACTAAGAACATGGAGGTAAGGAAGAAGAAGGAGGAAGAACAGGATTAGGTCTACTTTCTTCTATCTTAGAACTCCTGACCCTCCTGTACAAAGTAAAACCCCCCTGTACAGGTGTTAAAACCCTCCTGTACAATATTAAAAAATTTTACCTTCTAATTTGTGACTACTTTTACTATATCATCTAACCCTCTGTGACTGCTTGTTCTACTTTCAAAGTTGGTAATTCATTCTATGGTTTAAACTCAAGATTACAGCTGTTTTCATCTGCTTGCTAGGGTCTAAAATGCTTCTGACTAAGGCTTGGAACCTCTAAAAATGTCTGAGGGACATTTTGAGTTCTGACACAGTCTCATAGAAAAAACAGCCTGGAAAACACAAAGAGAAAAGAAGTGATCTCTATTCTCAACTACTTCTCTAAGGTAGTGTCATCTATACCTACACTTCTGTCCAATACAGTCCTGGGAAGCTCCTTTGGGCACCATCCTGCCCCTCTGTGAACCTCCACGGGTTGCAAGGATACAGCCTTGACCAGCAGGAGATTAATCTTGGGAGTTGGCTGGCACTGGGTCTGCTGGACATGTGGGAAGCTTTTGCAGCTTCTCACAAAAGCCACACCTGCAGACCTCTGCTACTAAAACCTTGCCACACAAACCCAATAGAGAAGGCATAATCATATGTTTTTTTCCACTGCACTTCTGCCTTTGTCAAGGCACTGAATGAAGATACTAATTTAAAAAGGAGACACTCAGTATTTTACCTAATCTTTTTAGTTTTAAGTACAACCTTCTTCTCCCAACCTCAATTCCTCCTTTTCCACATTTAAGTAGCCTTCAATCATCCTCTCCTATTTCTCTCACAAGTTTGCTTGTCTTAGGCCTCATATTTTATCCTGAGAGCTTCTAGTGCCATTCTGTTCCCTCCCCAAGTTCTCATTTTAATTTTCATCTGCCAACTCAACTTCTTGTTCCCAAGCTCCCTTTATCTACACTGCTCCAGTTCACTGGTCATTCACCCCGCCATTTTACAATGATTACAGAAATGACATAGCCAACTGAGAGCTTTCCTCAGACCACACTCCCTGCTATCCACTGACAGTACACATCCTCACCACAGCCCTGTGGAGAATAAGCACAGTCAGTTGTTCTGTGGTGCTGGCAGGCATGCACAAACAACAAGAAGAGCCCAGCATGTCTAGTACAGGTAGAATTGCTGGAGATTCTTACACACCAATACTGAGGTTGATACCTAACATAAAAGCACTGTACCAACTACCTTCTTCCTAATTCGAAATCAAAGCACAACAACACAGCACCATGTATAAGGTAAGGTATACCTTGTATCAATCTACACATACTTTTAGAGGTCAACTGAAAGGTGTTACCAGAATGTGCTGCTTAGGGGCTTATCAAGCCTTGAAGATGTGCAACAACAGTGATCCCACAACCTCTCTGGGCCCCACTCCCATGTTTGACTATCCTCACAGTATATTTTTTGGGGGGAGGTATGGTGGTATATATACCACCATTTCCCATAAAGTAAAACATTATAAGTTATTTATCTGCTGTCCTATACTGCAAAATATAAATGCAATTTAGAACAACCAACAAAAGAAAAAATAATATGTTATTTGCATCATGCTCCTTTTTTTGAAAGCTAAATAGTTAAACATTCTTACAGAAATAAAGCTTTTTTATATCCCTCTTTGTAGCAAACTCTAAAGACCATGATTCTCTGGAAATTTTAAAATAATCTTCTTTAAAAGGCTGCCTCTGGACATTACTGTGAATGCAAAATCAGAGCTTCCCAAAATGAACACACTACTAGCTTTGAAAAATTCAGTGTCTGAAACAAACTATCTTTCATCTCAAGAAAATGCAGGCATGGGTTGACATCCTTACGGACTTGGACTTTCCATCTCAGTATATTTCAATTCCTTCATTCCTGTTTCAACCAACTGTCTCAAATTCAAAATTCAAGCTTCTGGGTTTTGTGGTGTAGTCCTCTTGCAATTATTCCTTAGGGAGTTACCCCAATTTTTATGACTACTTAAATACTCACCAGAAAGGAAGACAAGGATAATAGAAAAAAGAATGGAAAGACAAAAATTTTTTTAAAAATCTTTAATTGCCCAGAGAATTATGTTGAAAGATAATGAACAAGAACTTAGAGCTCTCCTGCACGAATGTACATGCAACCTATGTGATGTTAGAGAATTTGATAGGATGATTCACATGAATGTAATGCTACAATTCAAGAGATTTAACCTATTTAGAAAGAGCAAAAACAGAGAACAAATGGTACTGTGTGCCAAAAATGTCACTGTTTCTGAGTCACTGACAATAAAAAATCATGTCTTAATAAAGAAAGTACAAGTCAGGATACTAACTGGGGTTTGCTACAGATACGAAAGCTCACACAGCAAGGTGGTTAAGCACATATTGCTTCTTGATGGAAATAAAAGTTTCATTATCACAGTGGACATAACACAGAGTGAAATAACCTGGAGTCTTCATGCTGCTATTATCAGAACAGGCTCAAAGTTTCTAAAAATTGAGGACAATTTCTTATACTGAGAAATGTTAAATCCAAGCCAAGGGAATGCTATGTTCAACTTCATCCAGGCAGATAACAAGTACCCCACTGTTTCACAGAGAGCAAATACAGAACAAAGACCCTTCCTGCCCCCAGGTCTTAGAATCAAAAGACATATTCACAAACACATCTTTGCAAAACGACTTTAGCAGTCCCACCCCCTACCCATGCTGTCCCCTCAACTGACAGAACTGTTTGTAGCAATGCACAGAGAACCAGTTCAGGGAATCACATCTGAGTTAAACCAAAATAGGGACTTGATCTGAGTTAAAACTACCTTCCTTTCTTTCTTTTACTTCCCCCCCTCCCTACTCTTTTTTTTTTTTTTTTTTTTTTTTAATGAGTACACTTTTAATTTATCAATTTTCACCTGGTACAACTGAGGTGACAGAACTGGGATACAGCTGCTGCCTAAAAACTTTTTAGCCTGATTTGCCAACGTGGCCAAGAAAGAAACAAAGAAAGAGCAAAAGAAGGACTCAAGCAGTGATCACTGTGGTAGGAAATAGTTTATGCTTCCAAAATTCAAACTCTGCTATTCCAAGATGCAAATATTTAAAATAAAGTATAAGGAAACTGCCACCATTTTTGACTTACTGATTAGCATGTATCAAATGCAAGTTTGCATAAATTGTAGCTTTGATTTTGATGGCTATGCTTGTTCTGAGATGTTCCTCCTAGGCTTGCAGGTAGGCTATGTTAACACACTCCTGCAGCATGGCAGATACCAACATACATATACAGAATTCTCTTTTCATTCAGACTTTATTTCACAAGACTGAATAGTGTGTTTCAGTGGGGAGATACTGTTTCAGTACAATGATCATTATTCAAGACATACAGACTGTGTTCATGAGCACATCTATTTATCTCTCATTTCACCAAATTTTAATAATGCTTTTATATAATGGCTTTTTCAAAGAGGCTTCCTGTAAACCCATTTCTTCTTTGAAATACTTTCAGCTTTCCTTTTGACTGTGGTGCCTGTATTTATTCAAATCTAGCCCAATTAACATTTTCCTTCTTGAGGTGGGTTTGTAACACACATTCTGCAAGAGGAATGAGATGCCCATTTGTTAGGAAAAAAGCAGTATGTTTTCAAGATTTGCTACACATTATGCCTAAAAAAAGAAGGAAGGATGCAAAGTTAGTTTACCACCTTCGTAAGTTAAACAAGGAGACTTAGATTTGCATGTATTGCATGTATGTATGCCAAATCGTGACAGCCACCCAAACATGAATTTCAAGGCTTTATAAAGCCTGGCCTGCAGAACTTAAAAAGAAACTATAAGTACCACATTATTTGTTAGGTTTGGTCTTCAACACAGCACTGAAGACAAGCTGAAGAGTACCTGGCACTCTGACAACATGATCAATCAGAACTACTTTGTCCATATTCTCAAACAAGCAGCTACTACTCCAAAAACCAAGACACAGAAGTATAAAACAGCTCCAAAGTACAATAAACCACCTCTCTTCATACACCTAAAATAGAACAATGAGGGGTCCACTATTCCCGTTCCTAAGAGAAAGTATACCTCAGTCAAGGGATGACAAGAAACCAGAGAGACCACTTTTTGCCATGTCCCACCAGGAGCTTTCACTATAGACACTGCAAAAAGCTGATATAGTGAAAAAAGCCCTATGGGTCAGCATAATGTGTCTATCCCACAATATTAAATGTCCAGAGAATTGGAATTAAGTACTTTGAAAGATACCACAAATGGAAAATGGCAAGTTTATGGAGCTTGTAATTCAGGCAAATCCAGACTAGCTATCTTGGGAAATAGTTCACAATTTCCAAAGCTATCTTCCTATTAAATTTCATACTTTTTACTTACATCTTGGAGTTGCTGTGGGGTACTTAAGAGTAATCAAGAATATTTTCAATACAATCAACACTTTCATGTCCCTCTCAAAAGAAAAAGAAAATTAGCCTAGACTTTGACTTGAAATTTATAGTAAAATTCCTTATTACCCACTGATAATTACCAACACTAATAAAAGCAGAAACTGGGACAATATAGTGTGATGGGCCTGACTTTTAATGCACAAGCATCAAAAAACATAAGCACTAACATTACTGGTGCTTCAGGTAGGGACCTGCTTCCAGTCAAAAGTGAAACTGGCTAACTTGCAGTACCATTGACAATGTGTATAGCTAATTCTTATTGACAACGTGTACAGCTAATGCTTATTTTAATCATCATCTCTCTTTCTAAACATGCAATAAAGAAAATTCTTTCATTTGCCTGCCTGAATGTCTTGGTTTTGTCTGGGTTAGTGTAGCTGTGTTTTGCATTCAGGATGAGAGGTACAGTGCTGTGTTTTGGATCTGGGATGAGAATAATGTTGTGGATGGTTTGGCTATTGTTAAGCAGTGCTTACCCCAAGTCCAGGAGTTTTCTGTGTCTCGTGCTCTGCTAGTGAGTAGCTGCACAAAAAGCTGAGAGGGACCACAGCCAGGACAGGTGATATGAACTTGCCAAAGTAACATTCCACACCATAGAACATTGTGTCCAGTATATAAACTGGGGAAGCTACCCAGAAGGGAGAATGGGCTAGATATTAGTCAGCAGGTGGTAAGCAACTGTACTGCATGTTACTTGTCTGTCTCGAGTTTTATTTCCCTTTCTCTCTCCTCTTCACTAAAATTATTATCATTAGTAGCATTTTATTTTCTTTCAATTATTATACTGCTTTTATCTCAATGCACAATTTTTACCTCTTTTTCTTAATTCACTCCCCATTCCACTGGGACAGGGAGAAAAAGGAAGGGAGTGACTAACAGGCTATATGGTACTTAGTAGTCAACTGGGGTTAAATCACGACACAGAATAAACTGCTTGCTGACAGAAAGTTTCTTAAATTAACAGCCATACCAAATATATTGATTCAGCTAATAGAGTTTTTGCCAAGACAATACTTATTTCACCTATGTATTTAAAATCAATACCTATAATAGCCAAAAGTCTATATAGGAAGCTTTGCACAGATTGGTCTCCTGAATTTCTGCTGGCCAACAGAACCTGGAAGAATACAGAAAACACAACAGCAGAAACACCTAAAATTAGCCTGATAAAGTCTTACATGGTTTACCTTTCCTGTTTAGACACACACTCGACAGAATACAAACAGCAATACCAGAGAGGTTCCAACCAGATGGAGGTCAATACTCTTCAGGAGAGTGTAACAGGAATAAAGGCAGTGAAGACTTGACTAGACCACAGAGCAGGCCACCAGCCTCACCAGCAGTATCACTCCTAATTAACTCACTAGAAAGATTGCTCAGAAAAGTGGTTGAGAAACTTTCACCACAAAGTACAAGGTGACTCAGGAGGCAGATTCATGATCTGCTGTAGTCTGTACGATACACTTACAGCCCTTCTCCTACTTCCAGATTCTCCACGCAAGTTCTACGTTATTTCTTATAGACTCATAAAAGCATTTGGGTTTTGGGATACCTTGTGGTTTATCTAGTTCAGTGACCTTCCATGGGCAGCATCACCTTTCACAAAACCAGTCTGTCCAAAACATTTGTCTGGCCTTCCACATCCTGGGATGGGACACCCACAGCTTCTCTGGACAATCTGCTCTCATGTCTCAGCATCCTTGCTGTAAAAATTTTTTTCCTAGTAGCTAATCTAAACTTGCCTTCTTTCAATTTAAAGCCGCTGCCCTGTGTCCTATCACTACTACTTATGGTGGCATTCACGTCAGTGAGCAACCTAAGCCATGAGAAGCATTGCCTATCTCTAGTTCTGTATCAGCTGGATCTGCTTCTTTACCTGGCTCACTGTGCAGCCAGTTATCTTCCGCTTGGCTTGGAGAGAAGGGGCAGGAAGCAGAGAGAAGAGGTCCCCATTCCAGCAACAGGGATCAAATGTGAACAGGCTATGAAACTCCATCCTGGGCACTTTTTTTAATGGAGTGGGTCTGTAGCTGAAGGTAAGTAACTTTTGGTCCCAGTCTGATTCATGAAAACAGTCAACCATAAAAAAAAAATTGTTACCAAAACTAACATACTACTGAGTAACTGATAATGAGCTGAGCAGAAAGGTAAGGATTATATAAAAGCAAATCTTTCAACTTTCCAATAAAACTCAGTCACACTACAATAACAGAGTAAGGAATGTTGTGAGTACTTAAATATTGAGTTCTTCAAAGTCCATACAGCAAATAAAATGCTGGAAAATAACCATGAAAAGTAACAAAATTAAGCCAATTAAATTGTACTCTGGGAATTCCACTCAGTACAAATCTGTGAAACTCATCTGCAGGCTAAGTAGATATATGTACAACAGTACCTGTGAAGAGAAATAAAATGTCCTTCTAAAGCACCAAACAAATTCACAGAGTAGTACTAAATTTCATAAGAGGATGTTTTCATGTCCATTGTTAACAAGTTTGTTTCAGTAAGCTTGTGGAAAAAAATTTAAAAGATATCTATTCATTCTTTGTATGTATGCTTTACTTCAAAGAATTCCAGTAATCTATTGTAAATCTAAAAAACTCCTCAGTTACAACAGCACATTATTCCCCAAAGGAACAGTGGGGCAGATTCAAAGTATCAGCAATAGAGTTGTATTCAGGACTTTTTCTATAGAGCCTGGAATGGGCAAAACCTCCAGAGTCAGTGCTGAGTCTTCAAGGGAAAAAAAAATAAGGTTGTGAACTTAAAAGAAGAGATTCTAAAAGATAAATCCCCACTGAGTAATTATAAGGAGAAGCTCTCCCAAACATTTGCTAACTAGTACATAAAAGGCAATTCAGTAAAGACCATGGTCAAATCAACTTGCAGATTTAAATATAGTCATAATTGGCTACAATCACTGAAAAGGCAATCTCAAGAAGACAGACAAAATCCAGGCACTGGTGAGGAAACTCCCAATAATTAAAGGTATTTCACTAAGAGAGCAGTCTGAGTGTGCACTGTGCATCTGAAATGACGAGGCCCTTGTCTGCCTCCAGCTGCTCAGGACTGTTGGCCTGCTGGAAGTTTTCATCTCATTCCTACACCTACCCGCATCTGCTAACCTACTGCAGACAAAAAGAGTCAGGTCAGCTTAAACACAATAAATATTACACCTGTCTTAACCCACCATGTTCTGCCAGAGGTGGGCTGGGGCGTGCCTAGACTAACACCAGCGGTGGTAGGCACATCAGACCTCCAGCTGACAAGCAGGCAGTAAGTACTGGCAGCGACTTCAGCAACAGCCATCACCCGGGGCTTCTATCTGGAGCTACCCTGTGAAGACCAATACTCTGGTCAGAAAATAATGGTTTTTTTAGTTTTTAAAGAAAGTGAAATAATATGTAAAACACTCAGAACATCAGATGTAGTAAATTCTAAACCCAGAGGAGCATATAAAGATATCCTTTCTGCATTTTCACATTGACTGCTCTCTGTGACACACCCTAAGCAACTATCCCCAGCTGTAAAAATTTTAGTTTCCCCTACACAAGATCTTTTTCACTTTTTCCTACGTAATTACAAAATACCTAATTTTACATTCTTTAACCAAGATGCTATCATAAGACTGCTTTGCCATTTGTAATAGAACATGATGCCACTCTTTCACCACCTGCCTCCTTAAAGATTCCAAGAAAATACTAAGGGTTACTAAAAGGACACTACCTTTCTGCTGTATTATGGGTATTTCTTCTCCTTTGAAGGCAAATATTATTAACACCTCCCTCTTCAGTGTCACCAAACTGGTGCTCCGTTACGATCAAAAGTATCCAGTTAGCTTTGTAATTGCTAATGCTTTTATAACACTTTTTTTGCCAGTGATGGTATGTCCTGAACAATGTCTGTTACCTGCTCATGCAAACTCAGTACTTTAGCCAAAAATTCATGACAAAAAAAACTGTAAAGTGGAAAACACATTTTGTGACAAGCTGGCTTATGTGGTTCTGAGCAGCTTAGCTCATGCAACACCACAGTAGAAGTTAGGTATCTGGAAGGAAACCAGTTCAATATCTCTCAAAACCTTCAGTACTTAGCTTTGAAAGAAAAGCAAAGGCAACAGTTCCTCAAAAAGCTAAGAGAGTGGGTTTTGGAAAGGGACTATAGATGCCCAATCTATATTGTTAGAAGATTCTAATTGTTAGAATTACAAATTTTGAGTCTTATCCCTCCCAAACCAAAACCAAGCAAAAGTAACAATTTAAACTGAAAAATCATTTCCCTGCATTTGGATAACTCAGAAATGGGAAGTATTTCATGCACCTTTCTCAGCTGTCACAACTACAAGAAACTTAAGTCTAAAGAGAAGTGTTCAATCCCACCTAATTAGAAGAGCAATACTTGGAATGAAAACTATCACTCAAACCCAGCTAAATCATAAAGTCAGAAGAATCACGCTTAAATGACTTATCATTTACGACTATATAGAAAGCTTGCATTAGGCAGCGGGGAAAACTGGCAAGTCTCGTCTGGCAAAAGCAGCTGACTGCACCAAAACATGTAAGGACACATTCCGAAAAGCAAAACCCTTCGATTTTATGTAGAAAAATGAAAATTGTAACTGTTATATTCCCTGTTTCTGGTTCGTGTGACAGCCGTGATAGCGGGAAAAGGTTGCGAAAGTGCGAACAGCGTGGCGCGGCAGCGGGCACGGCGCAGCGCCGGGCAGAGCCGGTGGCCAGCCCGGGGCAGCGGCACGGCGGCCGTCCCCCGCACCCCCGGCGACGCAGGCACACAGGCATTTCCACACCCGCTCCGCCAGCCCACGCGGCGGGCGCGGACGGATCGGGGACGGCCGCCGCTGCCCCGTCCGCTCCCGCCGTCGTTCTGGGCCTGACGCCAGCACACGGGACGACCGCGGGGCCGCGGTCTCCATCGCGCTGCAGGGCTGGAGAGGTGGGCTCCCGAGGGCCGCGGGCGGTACCCGAGGGCCGCGGGCGGTACCCGAGGGCCGCGGCCCCGCACGTACCTGGCGCTGCCGCCGGCGGAGCGCGGCGCGCGCGGCGCCGTCACCGGGAGCGCGCGGCCGCTCCGGGCCCAGCGCCCGCCCCCTGCCGGCTCCGCTTCCGGGGCCCGCGCGTGCTGACGTCAGCGCCCGGGGGCGCGGCGGGGAAGGCGGAAGCGGAGCGCGAGCGGCGGCGGCTGCGCGCTCCCGACCGCGCCGCCCTCAGAGCGGGCGCTGCTCAGAAACCGCGCTGTGAGGGGCTCCGTTGGAATAAACTCCGAGCGGGCAACGCTGACAGGAATCAGCCGGTTACCGGCATCTAGGTAGCGGGCTGTTTGTTGCTCGAGTGCTGGTAGATCTCACCGGGAAGGTCGTTTATCCGCTTTGTTATAAATGAAAATTTGTCCAACCAAATTAAAATGAAAAAAAATATTTATTTTGCAATCAAATTCCATCTAGCCAGCCACAAGGAAAGAACAGAGCCGAGCCCGGGGTCGGCGCTGGGTGTGTAACAAGAAGTCACCCTCAGCAGAGGTTTTCCCCATGCCCACACACCTCCATCCTGGCACAAGCGGTTTTTATCGGAAAAATTCCGCCTGAGGCCAAGATTTCGGTAGTCAGTCTTTTCTTCCATTCAGAGTCCATAGGTTAATGAGATTTTCTTTTTTTGGTGATGAGGAAGAACAATTCAGTGTCCGGAGTTTGTTGAATCCCTTGATGAAATTTACGGGAAGCTGCATTCACATGTATCTGCCCGAGGATTTTGATATCCATCTCGGGTCCTTCATGCCATGATCAGCCCTTGGGCGTCCCGTCTCTCTCCAGACATGGCCCATCCCCATCTCCTGGCCGAGCCACATCCTTTTACTTGTAAATTATGTTTCAACATACACCAGGTTTCGCCTGCAAGGATGGGGGGGAATCCTAATACAAATGTGTATACTCCAACAAATATTCAATATCACATATATCATACTAGAAATGCCGTGAATTATATCTGCTACACATAACAACTCCCAGGTTTCTATTTTGATAACTTAGGAGTTTGTAAAAATAAAAGACGGGACAGTTTTTCATTTTAGATGTTTCAGGCATCTTCAGAAATACGGGAGGGCTATATTGCATTGGCCTACAGTAAAACATTGATCACGGCAAGCAGTCCCAATTGTTTTGTACTTGCATAGTGAGAAGCATCTGGGTTTGATTTCAAGGATACAGTGTCTTCCTCCCTGAAAAGCTCTCCAGAGTTGGTCAGATGACTGCTGACAACCTGCATCATGCAAATGCTCTCATGGTTCTACCTGCACAGGATGGTTGTGAGGTTCCAGTTCCAAGGACATCTGAAAACTGCCACATACTTCATGTGCAACTGAAATATTTCATCCCCTCTTATATCCCAGTCACGACTGATGGCAAAATTCCGCAAATTAGAGCCATGGACATATGTGGAAGAAACATTTTTCATCAAAGTCACTCCCAGCTGCTCTCTCTGTAATGACCCAAAGCAGTGACCTTTTATTTTTGATCTCAGTGCAATAGTTTGGGTAGAAAGAAGCATTTAAAGGCCATCTAGTCCAAGCCCCTCTGCAATAATCAGGGGCATTTTCAAACAGATGAGGTTGCTCAGATCCCTGTACAGCCTGGCCTTGAATGTTTCCAAGGATGGGACATCTACAACCTCTCTGGGCAACATATTTTCCTGTTTTGTGCAATACCTAAGGAAGGAGCAAGTGAAATACTTTTCTTCTTTGGTGCAGAAGATACTATCATCTCTTGGAGAACTAGTTTGTTTACATTTTGGAAATTATGTTAGAGCCTCTCACATTAAGACTTATTTGCCCTGTATTTCCCATGTTAGAAAAAAGTTGCACTTACATGTGGGTCTTTCGGTGAGATATTAGGGATATTATTGATGTAAGCAATTTTGTCCTAACATTTGAAGTTCATTCCATCTCTTTTCGCAAGTACTACTAAATGGCAAAGTGAACCAGGCTAGTACTGACTCACACTAAAAGTAGTCTGTGCTTTTTATTGGGGTATTAATCTGGTTCACCATCATTCTCCATCTCTTGCAGTACCCACAAAAAAAACCAACCAAACAAAAACCACATCCCAAACAATAACTAAAATAAACCAGTAGACTATTGAAGTTTCAGAGACAGTTAGTGTAAGTAGTACAGCTAAAAATATGCTGTGTCTCTGATCATGCTACAGCCTTTTGTAATTACAGGTCCAAGGAAGGATTTAAGGAGGGCAGCTTAATCAAATCAAGTCAGAGAATGTTGTGCATTTGGAGATGCTTGACCCACAAAGAGATGTTTGCCGCATTCTCCCCCTTAAGCCTCGTCTCGCCCCCGGCTAGCTCTCCGTGAGGGAGAGAGTGGGCAGGTCTCCAGCACCCTCCGCTGGACCTTGGTGGGCTTTGGAGAGCGCTGTGTGGGTTGATAGAGACGCAGCCGAAATCCCCGCGGTGCTGACAAAAAGAGAGTCCTCCTCTGGGGGTCAAAATCCTCTTTATTGGGTCCCAACGGGGATAGTGCACTGACAAGGACCCAGCTGACAGAACTGGTGCCTGCCAGAGAAGGCGATTGGAACTGGATGTCAGGGGATTTTATACTGCAGGGGGCGGGGAAAACTGGGACCAATGGGGTGTGGCTCGCTCTTGGGGAAAGGGCCAGTAGGAGAGGGATATGGGGGGGGGGGCGGGGGGGGGGGCCAGGACCTGACCCAATCACACGATGCCCTGGGTAGAAGGTTCTGGAAGGAGGGGCAGGGGCACCGGGTGACAGACAGGGATCCTGGGAGGGGACAGGGGAATGACTTGGCACTTTTGGGGAGGAGTGACAGGGGAGGGAAACTGGGGGAGGAGCCAACTTAAAAAACTGGGGGTACATGGAACAAACCAACTGAACATAGAACAGACCGCGTACATAATATAACGCAATAGAACTTGGCTAAAATGAAAAATAACACAACTCTACAGATGTTGACTACAGATTTGAAGCTCTTCAATACTTCAAAGCTCTGCAAAGAGGTAACAGTTTGAAAGGTCAGGTTTCCAAGATTCATAGGACTGACCCTGAAACTCCAAATATCAGAGTGAAGAGGAACCAGAGGCAGTGTGCAGTTAATAGCCTTTTGCTGGAAGCTGGGCTTTCATCTTTTGCTTGCATGTAGAATTGTAAAATTCTGATATCTTCATAGACTTATGTTCAGCTATCAGTAATAGGCTAATTTCAGTAATAGGCTAATACTAGCAAAAACATCTGCATGCCTGTTGAATGCCAAGTTGGACAGGGCTTTGAGCAGCGTGGTCTAGTGCAAGGTTTCCTGCCAATGGCAGCGGGGTTGAAATGAAATCATCTTTAAGGTCCCTTCCAGTCCAAACCATGTTGTGAGTCTCTGATTCTATGCATGTCTGCTAAGGTTCTTGAGCTCACTTTTTAGAAATACAAAGTTCAGCCTGTGACCTAACACCACCCTGTCAACTAGACCATGGCATTGCAGGGATGGTGACCTCACCACCTCCCTGTATAGACAATTCCAATGCCCCATCACTCCTTTTGTGAAGAAATTCTTCCTAATGTCCAACCTAAACCCGGTGCAGCTTAGGACTGTGTTGTTTTGCCCTGTTGCTGTTGCCTGGGACAAGAGACTGACTCCCATCTGCTACACCCTCCTTTCAGGCAATTGTAGGGAGTGACAAGGCCTTCCTGAGCCTCCTTTTCTTCAGGCTAAGAAACCCCAGCTCCCTCAGCTGCCCCTCCCAGGACTTGTGCTTCAGACCCTTCACCAACTCTGCTGCTCTTCCCAGGACACGCTCCAGCACCTCAACGTCTTTCCTAAACTGAGAGGCCCAGAAATGGGCACAGCACTCACAATGCACTCACACTAGTGCCAAGAAGAGGGGAAGATTGAGTTCCACGGTCCTGCTGGCCACACTATTCCTGATACAGGCCAGGATGCCATTGGCCAAGCTCTTCCTCAGTCTGGCACTGTCCCTTTCTGCCAGGCCACTGTGCAGCCACTCTGTCCCCAGCCTGTAGCACTGCAGGGGGTTGTGGTGGCCAAAGTGCAGGACCTCACACTGGGACTTGTTAAACCTCCTATCTTTGGATTTGGCCAATCTATCCAGCCTGTCCAGGTCCCTTCAGAGCTCTCCTACCTTCCTGCAGATCAACACTCAATCCAAGCTTGGTGTCATCTGCAAATTTGCTGATGGACTCAATGCCCTGATCCAGATCATCAGTAAAGATATTAAATAGGACTGGGCCCAACATTGATTCCTGGGACACAACTGATGACTGGCCAACAAGTGGATGTGGCACCATTCACCATCACTCTCTTAACCCACAGAAGCGTGTATCTGTCAGTTGTATCCAAGATTATTAAAACTGCTTTCATTTTAGTTCACAGTTTTAACCAAAACATAATTTCCTTATGTGGGGTAAGTGAAGGTAAGTTTGAAACACTCAGATACCATAGAAATTAGTTTCAGAAAATGTCTTCATTTTCATTTTCTTCATAACTTTACCCATGTCTGATAAACAGAGCTGCACTTCAAGAAATGTAGAGGAAAGAATGACGTTTATGAAACAACAGTCCCCTACAAAAAGCATAAGTGACCAATTACAACTCTATTGGACTGCATTTAGTTAATGACTATCAATGTCTCTAGTCTGTAGAAGGCTACAGACCTAGTTAAAGATTATGAGTGAATTCAACATCTGTTACAATGTCCTTCATGGACATAGATGACCTGTGAGGCTGTAAAGGAAATGTAGGGAATATGTCAAGGCTAAAACTGCATACACATCCTTATTGTATTAATTCTTTCCAAATAAGATGAATTGAACCAACTTATATTCAGTCACTGTCCTTGGATTGACCAGTTACTCCATATTAAGCAGATATGAATAGAAAGTGTGATAGCCTAGTTTTGGCTGGGATAGTTCATTTTCATCTTAGCTTGTACAGTGCTGTTTTGCTCGTAGTATGAGAATAATGTGGGTGACACACTGGTATTTCACTCATTGTTCAGTAGTGCTTACCCTACATACAGGACTTTGCAGGAGGTTCACAAGAAGTCATGAGGCTGCATGACCAGGATATAATTTTCTAGTATAAACTAGACATCTCTCATTTGTTTGCCTGGACTTGTTTTGTAAAGGAGTCCTTTCTGTTACCATGTCTTTGTTTTTCCCCCCAAAATATAAGTAATAAAAAAAAGGCCAGAGATCTTGTTTCTTTCCCATTAAATAATTAGGAAATTGGATTTGAAAGAGAAGGTGTTTCAAAGAGAAGAACTGTCAACTGCCAGTCATATGAAATAATGGCAACACTGCACTGAAAACAGCACAGAGGGCTAAAAAACCAAACCCAGAAACAAGACTCAGATTTTCAAGAAAACCTCTGAAGCAATAGTACTTTGGAAGGCAGGGTACCCTCAGGATTCACTGGGAATGTGAAATAAACAAGCCAGCCAATGAGTTGCCAACTGACATGGGCAAGTAGCTCTACCAGTGTCTGCATCATGGAAATGAGAAAAGCTATTCTAACTGAGGGGTAGTCTGTGTGACAGAGCATGCAGTTTTTAGTGCTGTCAGTATGAAAATACTTTTTTTGATTTAGAGGAAAAAATTATAACTCGAACCACATAAAAAATGGGAGAGGTTACTTTAAGACTTCATCATATCTAAAGAGAAGCACACCAAGGGTGTAAGGTATTTGTCAATGACAAGCAATTATGCTCTGAAGACAGTTTTTAGAATAACAAATACTGCTGTAATAAGGATTATTTAAGATGCCTGAGAAAAGACACCTCATCAACTCAAAAAACTGAACGGAAAAAAATGAATGAAAATATTATGAATGAAACCATTTTAAACCCTAGTATGTAAGCTTCCAAAGTTTATTATTGTAGCTCAGTGAAAACAGGGAAGAAGCTCTTAAGGTCATATATATGCAGGATAAATAGAAAAACATGGAATTTTGTAATGTATACCAAGAAAACTAGGAATTATTTCAATAATAAGAGGAAACTTATGTGAGATAAGAGTGAAAGCATAAAAGGGAAAGAGCTGAAATAGGCACTATTGCCGTGTTCTCCCCCTCAAGCCTCATCTTCTTGCCCCCGGCTAGCTCTCCGTGAGGGAGAGAGTGGGCAGGTCTCCAGCACCCTCCGCTGGACCTCTGTGGGCTTTGGAGAGCGCTGTGTGGGTTGGTAGAGATGCAGCCGAAATCCCCGCGGTGTAGAGAAAGAAGAGAGTCCTCCTCTGGGGGCCAAAATCCTCTTTATTATGTCCCAACGGGGACAATGCTGAACGAGGATCCAGATAACAGCACTGGTGCCTGCCAGAGAAGGCACTTGGAACTGGATGTCAGGGGATTTTATACTGCAGGGGGCGGGGAAAACTGGGACCAATGGGAATCGCTGGGGTGTGGCTCGCTCTTGGGGAAGGGCCAGTAGGAGAGGGATATGGAGGGGGGGCCCAGGACCTGACCCAATCACACGATGCCCTGGGTAGAAGGTTCTGGATGGAGGGGCAGGGGCACCGGGTGACGGACAGGGATCCTGGGAGGGGACAGGGGAATGACTTGGCACTTTTGGGGAGGATTGACAGGGGAGGAGAAGCGGGAAACTGGGGATAGAACCAACTGAATGGGGGGGTACATGGAACAAACCAACTTCAACATGGAACAAACCGCGTACATAATATATCGCAATAAACTCAAATGGAATGTAAAATAACACAACTCTACACAATATTTTTTTATTCACATTCTACAATGCACTTTATGATGTGTTCTTTGTTGTCCTAGATCTTATTTGGTTCAATTGATTTTATTTATATTTTTGTCTTTTTAAAAACTGCCTGAAGAACTTCAATCAGCATAAAGATGCTGAAGCAGAAAGTGAGATGGGATGAGAAATTTGGAATGCAGAATACTTTTTGGTCTTTTAAAAAAATCTTTTTCTTCTTATACCACCCACTCAAAATTAAAACTTTATCAACTCCAGATCACACAGTAAAGGTGGGCAGGATTTTATAAGCAGCTGATAGATGATTGTAGCAAGTAGGATGTCCTGCAATGCAACTTTCATAAACAGTTGTTAGGGCCTCCTGTAGCGCTCAGTGCTCACAGAACACCATGGTCCTTTCTATAGAAGTCCCAATGTTTCTCCTTTCACTATCTGGCACCGTGAGTTACTAACACTGACAGTTCTCAGTCATAGTACTGCTTGTCAAGGGCATGCTAACCCTGACAAACAGTTCATGACAGGGTATCTGACTGTACTGTGACTGATCGCTTTCTTTTTGCACAGGTTGGATTTACATTTGCAATAAATGTGGTCTGTTTATTTCACTTAAGCTTTGCTCTGCATCCTGAAATTGAAGGATGTGATCTAGTTTGGGAATAATTTTCTTTGACAAAAGGATTCAAATGGTATCAGACTGGAGAAGAATCATATTGAAAACTGCATTGTCATTTTGCTTTGTCCAACGGACATCCTATGTCATCTGCTTTATGAATATCACAAGATACTATTTAGTGCTGAGCAATGTTTTTACACAATATAGGTCTCCCTATGGAGCAACTTAACCCCAGATCTTATCAAACCCCAATCTGGAAAACAAATCTATTTTTTTTTTCATCTTAAATTTGTTTGTTTTGGTTAATGACAGTTCCTACTTCCAGAGATTAAAAAAAAAAAACCAAAAAAAAACCCAAAAAAACCCCCATTATTTTGTAAAAGTGCCTTCTGAATCAAAGCACAAAAGAAAAGAGAATGTGAGAAAAACAAATTCTCTTTAGAACTGCCTTTGCAGTTCCTTTTCATTTGCTCTTCTGGCTTTACATTGATGGAATTGGCTTTATGTGTACAATTTATAGTGAACACATTGAATGTATTTAATGAAAAATAAAAATCTGTTAGTTTTCCTGACAAAGATAATATTTTACCTTTTCCAAAATACTTTTTACAATAGTTGAACTGGAAACTTTAGGGGAAAAAAGGGAAATGCTAAAAAACTCATTAAAAACAACACTGTTGCTTTGCAGGACTGGAAAATCTCTTTTTTGGCTTTAAAGATTTCTTAATTCAAAATTCTTATTTAACTTGTTGTTTACACTCTGAAACTGTTTCTTACATCCTATTCCTGGATAATTTATTTTGGTTCCTGCTACTGTGCCAAAAGAATGATATATAAATATTCTTAAATTCATCTTCAGCAGTTTTTGCTGCAAGTTGAACATACATAAATCTGTTGTGACATTCACTCTTATGCTTCATTATATGTTCTCAAGAGTTTTTAGAGACTTTAATGTCTTTGTTTTTCACTTACTGCTTTTGCATTTGTTGAAAAGATTAAATATATATGATATATATTTCAAGTTACTACTCATAATTCTTTGGTCCTGTATATAGTTGTTAAAAAAAATGCCAGACTGATATGAAAAGTTTTGGTGGAATGAAACAAAAATTGAAAGCAACACTCATGACAGAACTTTATGGTCTGTATTCAACTATTTACTCTGTAGATATATGGGTTTATGAGGCAAACCTTGCAAAGTTATTTCACTGCTCTTATATGTGCAAACAATTTAATTGTACTTTGAATTTTGAAATATTTGATCTCAACAAAACATTACATGATTTATTTTTGCAGGAATATACTCAGCATACCTATAATTTTTCCATTCTAAACTATCAATCCCTCAACTCCACAAACGATTTTTGAATAAGTTACACATTTTAGAGCAGATGATTGCTTCAGGGTATTATAGAACTTTTTAAAAAAATTGTACAACTGCCATCTAAACATTTATGTACACAGAAAAGCAAATACATGTACCTTTTCTGTTATGTAGTTAAAGGGCACCTTTTGATGGAGGTGCACCTGACAGTGGAGTTATCTGTGTGCTGATACCAAAGTCTGATGGTGGTACAGCCAATAATTACACAGACTCCACACAGCTCTAGAAAATAAAGAACAGATTGCCGTGTTCTGGTTAAAGGAGGTCAGATGACTAACATTACACATTTGCGTTGCATTAATGCAACAACCTCTCTCAGTTTCTTCATTCATTCATAAAGTGGAAGGGCACGTGTGAAATTTGGGAGCCTTAACTGAAACTGAATTATTGTTTGAAGAGACCTAATCCATTCGCCTCTTAAAAAAAAACATTTTCAGAGCACTTGTTTGGCCATTAATTTCCTGAAGTTAATTAATACCTGCAGGTAGGATTCCTGCCAACAGAATTTCATTCCCAAAACCAGCTGACATTTCAACCTCTTATCTCCCCAGTGTTTGTCCATTGTCTAGAGGAAAAGCATAATATTAATAATAATAACAAAATCTATTTAAGACATTTTAATTATATGGAATATGTATATATTTATACATATAAGAAATGTCTGTACATTACCAAAAACTTTTTAAAGATTAAATTTCTGAATTTTACAAGACAGGTGGAAATCCAAGTGAAAATGACTACTGCATTTCTTGAATGATAACCTTGCAGGTGGTTGGTGTCAGTTTTACATTTACTGAATTCTTGGTTCTCTAAGACCCTGTATCAAGTTTGAGAAGGCATAGGCTTTACTGATTAGTATTTAAATATTTGCAGATTGTGAAAACAGATGTACTATGGGTTTCCAAGGGTGAATCTAAAGTTCAGAGAAATTAAAGAAAATAAAAATTGAGGCAAAATCCATTAGTTTAAGTAAAAATACAACTCACTAGCACTACAGCTGCCACTATCCCAGATAACAAAGGTAGCTTAGAAAAATGCAAGAACATAGATTCACATGGAACACTAGAAGCAGAAGTGTTCAAATCTTAAACCTGAAATTATTATCTGTGTAGGATCTACACAGATTTAGGTCTTTATAAAAATTAAGAAGATTAAATATTTGTCCATGTATAACTGAGTGGCAGCAGTACTCACATTGTTAATTACAGCAATATTAATAAACCAGTAAGTTTGTCAAGGGTGCCAGTAAGGCAGTATTGAGGTGGAAAAAAAACCTAGTCAAGCTCATCCATGAAGAACTATGTGACCCTATTTCTTTATGGAAACCAAATATTTAAAAGTTATTGACTTTTTACCTCAAAAACACAGATTATGGGACAAAATGATAAAATTGTTTGATATTAGGCAATCACAAATTTATCAAAGCTGCTTGTATAAACATATTCCATTCTCTAGTGAATTAATCTAGGGACAGAATATACATAATCATGTCATTAACAGGTATTGTAAAGAACATTCCTAGGTGCATTGCTAATCATTCATCAGGTGTTTTCTAATGCTTGTATTTACTGTGAGAGCTGAAAATATGTTATTTTTCTAAAAGGTTGCCCTAAAAGGAAGAAGTTATGTACTGTTGTAGCAAACCTCCATCATCAATGAAGTTTGAAACCTATATTTGGCATGGCAGGCATGGTATTCTGTTTGACATAGTAACTGTAAAAAATCAAACCTGTTGAATACTATCATAATTATATGTTTTTTTGCTTTATTTCCAGATAGAGTATGGATGTAGCTCAGGGCAGTGCAGACACTGAGGCTATTGTCAGTTGGAGCTTGGATCAATTTACTGCAGAAACTCTATAATCATGGTGGAGGCACTAGCCCTGGGGGGACTAAAAAGATGTGCAGATATGGCTTGGCAGTGTTTGGTTAATGGCTAGACTTGATGCTTCAAAATGGAAAGACAGAACTGTCCTACCGTTACTCAGTGGGTTACTGCTGAATTAATGCTTCAGAGAGAAAACATAGTGAATGGGACACAAAGGTCTTGTTTTGTTGTGTCCTTTTTTTGGGGTGTTTGTTTTTTTGCTTTTTCTTTTTGTTTGTTTGTTTGCATTTTGGTTGTTTGTTTGTTTGTTTGCTTGTTTGTTTTCCAGTGTGACTGCTTAAAGATTACGAAGTGTGTGAATTTAAAGGACAACAGCCCATTTAGAAAGACTCTATGTATGGACATTCATATGTAAGAGTAAGTGAGGGGGTTTACTATAGATTAGAGTATTTCACTTGCAAAATGTGACTTATTCCAAGTGAGAGTTCTCCAGAAGAGGAGGTTTTTCAAAAATTTCAGTCAGTTTTACCTCATCGGCAGAAAATGTCTAATGAGCAGACACTTTCTTCAGTAGGAGATACTACATTGTATCTTCTAAGAGAAGCTTGTAACCTACTAACAGCTAAAGTTGTCAAGGTTATTAAGGTTTTCATCCAGTAGTGGAATTTGTACCAGCCATTATTTTACCAGGTATGATTTCAGTGACTTCTTGTTAGCTAAGGAATAGTTGACTATTAAATTTAGAGAAGCAGTCTTACTTCAGAGGACCACGTTACTCATTAGTATTTGGTAATTGCCAGGTGTTTCTGAGTTATTTGTTAGAGAATAATTTTCTTCAGGGAAAAAAGGATATTTGGATTTATTTTTCCTTCTTTGCATGTGTCCTTAGATTTTAGAGTATTTTTTTGTCAGCACTTATAATTTCACTGGCTGCAATAATTGGTAACACTCTGTTCTCAAGTAATGTTGCTAAAGAGGATTAGTCCTCCATCATTTTACTGATGGATATTGCAAGGCCTTTAGCCCCACCTGCTCAAGACCTTGCATGCTTTTCTTTTACTGTCTTTGTGGCAATGTCAGTTAGCTTAGTCTGCATTTCAAGTGCTGGAGTCCAAAGGTAGAGGATAAGGCAAGCTCACCTTTACTCATTACACCTAGAATAGTTTTAGAGATTCTGCTTCTGTTCATAACACTGTTTACAATATGGAAAATTGCTACAGAAAAGTGGCTTTCCTCCAACAAGAATTTCCTCAAGATCTATTTAATCACTTAGAAATCTCCATGTTGCCATCAAGTTACTCTCTCATTTCACGTCTAATTGGGCAATGGATCTAATTCCTCTGTCTTTCAACCATTGCCTTGGGCATGTGAGTAGTATTTGTCATTAGAAATGCTTGCACATATTTTAGGGAGCTCAATAAAATAATATTATATCAGCATATAGTTGATGTTTTACTGTACATAAGACTCACTAATACTTTGTGAAGACCTTCCAGCTGAGAGGGAAATGGAGTATTTCTACCAGCAGAAGCTATTTGGAAGAAGCCAGCCTCATGTCTACCATGCACTGCTATGATGACGTAGAAGTGTATTAGAGAGCATCCATTTGCCATTGCACATTTTTCCTGAGCAAACAGCACAGACAGACATCAAATTCCTTCTCCTAGAATAAAGCATGGGTGTCTATGGTTGTCTGTCAAGACAGCAGTCACTAGAAAGAGGGCTGTGTCTAAATGTTAAGCTGTTCCCAAAATATCTCTCTTTCTCCTCTCTTTTTGAGTTTCATTATTATTAATGCAATTTCAATTTTGCCCTGCTTCTAATTTTATTAATTACCTTTCAAAAGATGAAAAATGTTATGATTTGGAGCATTTTGAAGAGGACATTAAACAAACCTAATCAGAGATATTCCATGCCATGAAGTCTCCCATTGAAGCTGGTTTTGTAAAAGGAGCTAAGTATATTAAATTGTTAAATAATAATTAGGTGTGAGCATTAATGATAATGTATAGTTAACCTAGTTTGTGCTATCTGATCCAATTAATTTCTATAAATACAATAACTTCCTTTTGAGCTAATTCAGTTGAGACAGTGAGGCCAGCTCTTGCCCACTCAGAAAGGTCTATTGTACACAACAGACTTTAGTTCTTATTTTTGACCAGCTTTTCATGAGGAATTAACATGATCAGATTGCAGTGCTCATGAAACTTTGGACACACATGTAGCAAACAAATATGACTTCTATTGCTTGCATTTATTTAGGCTAAACATACATGTGAGACATTTCTGGATCAATAAATAGTGCCAAAGAGCCAGGACATTGCATCATTCTTAAAAACTAATTTAATCTTAAATCAATATTAGAATCAGCAGAACTTTTTAAAGAATATAGAACTATTGTTTCATGAAGAAAAGCCAAAGAGAGCAGCAGTCTTACAGTTATAAAAGTATTCTTAATTTTACACAAAAACATCTGTAGAATACATCTATACAATGGAAAAAAGATCAGCTCTTTCAATTTTCAATTAAAAGCAAGCAGTCTTGATAAACTAACGGCATGTTACTTAGCAAGCTTAGTTGTACAATTCTAATTATTACTGTAATTTTATTGAATAAATATGAATGTTGTAGAAGTGTATATTCAGCATTAAGTAATATTGTCAGGATGATGTCCCTTTTATACCCTAAAGGTTATCTGGAATGGTTACATTGCCTGCGAGACCAAGCCCCGATATTTCTCGGTAAGGATTGTGGTCAAGTACAATTTAAAATACACATTTGCTTGCACTCAGATACCATAAAAGATGCACATACAGGTTTGGATAGGAAAAACATACAAATAAAATACTGTGCAAAGGTTCAGCTTTTATGCTGTTATGTTCTTACACATGTTAGTCATTGGCCAGTCATAACTGGGATTCCCCAAGGCTCAGTATTGGAGACAATACTGCTTAATATCTTTATCAATTATTTCAACCAGGGACTAGAGGGCATCCTAAGTCAATTTATAGATGACAAAAATTAAGCAAGAGTTAAGAGTTGGATGGCTTTACAATGGATCTGGATAAGCTGGATCAGTGGGCTGAGGCCAGTGGAATGAGGATCAACACCTGTACTTGGGTCACAACGACCGAAGTCAATGCCACAGGTGTGGGGCACAGCATATAGACTAGAAAGCACAGTAGAAAAGTTGCTGGTCAACAACCAGCTGAACATGAGCCAAAGTCTACCCAAATAGCTGAGAAGGCCAATGGTATCTTGGCCTTCATCCGAAATAGTGTGGCCTACAGGACCAGGGAAGTGACTGTATCGATATTCTCACTTAAGTGTAAGTGACAGGTTTTATTCTCAATTAGCTCATTCACTGGAAATGTTTATGCTCTTCATAAAATTGTTGGATATAGGTAGGTAATTTGTTGGTATAGAGTAGGTATTTCCCAGAAGGGGAGCATTTTCACAAGAAGTATTTCAATCAGATTCACCACGTAAGCACTTTATGTGACTATACAAAAAGTTAATTATTTACAATAGATTTTGATAAAATAGGGGAGAATATTCGGAACGTCAGTTCCATGTACACTAACACATTATTTGTATGGCTTGGAATATGTGTGCCTCATTTGTCAAAATCACAAACCTGCTGTCGTGGAAGATCTCTGTAGACATGTTTTAAACCTGAAGTCCACCACTAATCTTCAAAGGTGAAATACAGAGCAAAGATAAACGATTTTCACACTTCATCACTTCCTTTGCAATCTTAAATTACTACACTGGCAGCAGAGGAAAATGTCTACTTTATTTTTTAAATTATGTTTCTAGCATTTTCTAAGTTACAGTGCCTCACAGGCCTTTTGTGTTGCAGTGTTGTAACAAGATCTTTGGAGATTTGTAAGATGCAATTGTCCACATTTTAATTTTAAATGGTCTGATGCTTTATATAAAAAGAAAAGAGAGCAATTAAGAGGAGAAAAACCTGCATTTCAGACAAGATCCTAAATCAGCATTAGTAATATGGTTGTAATTAGTAATGATGCTGCTGGAGCCTTTAGGAGAAAAAAGCATGCCTTCATCCTATGGAAGTTGTCTAAGTTATGTCCATAATAGCATCTGTGTGAAGATGTGCTGGGAACACAAATAACTTTGCTCAGATCACACCCTTAGCAAGATCCTGCCAGAGCCCTTCATTGGGCAGAAAAAGTAGATAAACCGTACTTCTAAAGAAAGAAACCTACAGAAAAATTATATATTATTTTTGTACAGCTAAAGAGATACTAACCAGACCTCCTGTATAAAAAAAGTTGATAGTTTTAACAAGTGTGTAAGAAAAATATTTAGTATTCAGAAAAATATATAATATTCAGAAAAATTTGAATATCAAACCAGCATTACTTTGAATATGAAATTTTACTATATTTATTTTAAAAATGAAATTATTTATTATTTTCTCAATTCACTTTTAAGATAGTTCTGTGAGCACTGCCTGCAAATAATTCCTTTAAATAAAAAGATGCTTCTCAAAACTTCTAAAATTTCTCTGTGTTTTTTAAGCCATAAAATACACTGGATGTTAAGTAAGGATTTGTGAAGGCAGTAATGCTGATGCATTTTTGATTTGGAATAATGGCCAAGCCTACTCATCCTGGAGCAACTCAAAAAGGACGGTAGCTATATGGTCTATACCTTTTCCTATTCATGTATTTTGGGTGATTGAGTGAATAAGCACCAAAGGAGGGAACAGGTTCTTTAGTGACATGAACTGGGGACAGGCTGACTCCAGCTCCAAAGTGGTGGATGGAAATCAGAAACATTTGCTTAGCCTGGGTCCAAAATTGCATTATTATTAGACTGAGTATTATATTTTGGAAACAATTCTTAGTTTGTCATTCAGGTTTGTGCCTCTGCAGTACTGAGATACAACCTCCTTGTTTTGTGACACTGACATTTTCCTGTACTGTTCCTCCACTTGTGCATGTGTAAACAATTGCTTTCTGCATTGGGTGACCAGACAATAACAAGGGAACACTCCTTAGTTTAGAACTCTTACTCAAGATATATATTTCTGAGCTTTCTAGTACTGTGAGTTATGGCATTAAGTTAGCCTTATTGAATCCAGAAGAAAGGTGCTACCCAAAATCTGTCAAGGTAATTGTTCTTCTTTATCCTCTGAGACAGGACTCCTCTGTGTCAAATAAACATTTTTTAAGTGTTCTACCATAGTGTTCTCCTCATCTTCAAGATCTGCATCTTCTTTCATCTCCCACCTGAAAGAAAAAACATTCTATTAATTCTTAATATTTTTTTAAACTAGTCTTTAGAACAAGTAAAAAAATACAGAACTTGTTTTTATTAATTCATTGCCCTCCCAAGCTGTGGTTTACACCAGTTGAGATTACTGAATCACACAAAATACAACCCCCAAAAACCTTGCTACACAGAACTTGGCATGGACATGAGGCAGTTGACACAAATTGTCAAAGCTATTACAAAATCTTACTTGTATTTACTGCAACAGTACTTTTTTTCCATTTAATTTTTAAATGGAAATTTTCCATTTCCATTTTTTATTTTTTCCATTTTCCATTTTAAACACATTAGTAGAGGTGGAAACCTTGTAAAACTTGCAGAGAAAAAGTGGAAGAGCTAACACACATTTTGGAAGTTAAGCAGATGCTCTCAATACTCTCTGAGTTTGCAGTGAAATATCACCACATGAAGTCCAACCCAAATATTTAATGTGAGTTGTCATAATTCTCTGGCACTGACAGTACTATTTTACAAAATACTACAAAACTGACTGGCTCTTTTGCTTCTTTAACCATCAAGTATAATGATCTAACAAAAAAATAAATTACATCAGATTCTTCCTTCCTCACGTGAATACTCATTTCTAGTTTAGGATTAAGAGTTAATGCCACTAAAACTGCAAAAGTGAAGGACTGTGAAGATTATATTTTTTTTATTAGTAATAGTCAAATATAAAACCTTAAAAGTCATGCAGTATTCTGTTAAAGAAAATCAGGATAATAAATGCAGCAAGAGTGCTGATATGTAGTCAGGTAAACTTTGTAACACTCCAATTATGTCTACACAATGGTCTCTTCTTTTACAAGTTCTGTGGATATTCAAGAGTTTGATATCCCTTTAATATTAATCTCATTCGGTTCTAAGTAGATAATAAAGTGTAAGCTCCCAGTTCAGACCACCTGAAGACAAAAGGTAAAACACCAATATTAATCTAGTAATCACATTTTCAAGTATTAAAACTAATAGGTTATAAATGAGCCACTGAATGATGTAAAAAAAGTAGGAGATTAAAAAAATCAGCTGAACAAGGACTGCTTTTAGGAAACTGTCAGGAGCAATACTTTAGTTGTGTCCCCACTCTTCTTAGGTCCTCATTCATACTGTAAAAATCAGAAGCCATATACAAGTTTAGATTGGTGAATAAATCAAATATAATACAAAATAGTGGAACGACTGTATTTCATTCCTTATATTTGAAGAAGAGAAAAGCCATTATTGGCAATAGAGCATAGTGTACACTTTGTGTCTATTTTAAAACTTACTAAAACTAGAAGGACCAAGTGTTTTGTAGTAAAATCTCATTGTTAAAGACCAATTAGGAAAAAATATGTTCAATGAACATATATACATTAGCACATATACTTCACACCTTTACCTTAAAAACTGAATCTAACAACCCATATTACTGCCTGAAGGAGTATCAGAACACGCAAAGCATACTATGAATAAAATTATAAGCACTGAATACCTATGATCAAGGTTTTGCAATAATTAGCTTCCTATTACTCTTCTCATATGTGACTGCTATCATACTTAACCTTATGTGTATATTATCATTAGGTACAAATAATTGCTCTGTCTGCTTCATTCTCTGGTTTATGATATAAAATTTGGCTGTATGAACCTTCAGTGCAGTCACTTTTGCAAGCATCCCCAGTGAATGGTGTTTAACCAGCATGAGT
This sequence comes from Taeniopygia guttata, assembly GCF_048771995.1. Taxonomy (NCBI): domain Eukaryota; kingdom Metazoa; phylum Chordata; class Aves; order Passeriformes; family Estrildidae; genus Taeniopygia; species Taeniopygia guttata. Next base: position 18,711,695 of record NC_133063.1, on the reverse strand, counting down.
GGTTTCCCCTTTTCCTTTTGGTAATGTTTTTCTCTTCAAACCTAGGAAGAAGTTGTGCATGCCTTAATTTGAATTTATGGTCCTCCGCATTATTCAGAAACACTACTACATGAGCTGAACGAATTAATTTTAATTAATTCGATTTGTTGCATATTTTTAACTAGAGGAGCTGTTTGCTTAGAAGGACTGTTATGACTTCATGGGGTCCCCTGGCTAACTCTGGACCACAGCTTCACTGACAAAAACAAAGGTAAAAGACAGGAGGCGCTCTTCTTCTTGGGACGAACGTCTGACAGCTTTATTGTGGAACACCTTCAGGGAGTAAAGGGGCATCCTAGAGGAAAAAAGTGGTTTATGGTCTTGTGGACGAGGATTTTAAACCCAGGGGGCAGGGGGCAGAGGAGAGAGGCCATAGCCAGTGGTACAACTGATGGGAGGGGCAAGGAGAGAAAGTAACCTGGGGTAAGACCACCACCACATGGAGGAGGAAAGGTATGCAGAAGAAACCATATGATACAAACAAATCACTTAATGCAATATAAAAACTACTCAGTGCAAAATTCCAATCACCCAGTGCAAAATAATGACTAAATAAACTACTTAGTGCAATACAACAGTCATAGTTATAGAGATAGGAGGTAGAGTGCAGCATTAGGGGTGACCCAAAATTATCTACTCCATATCTTCTTTACATCAATCCATGCAAGGTAGTTTACTATGTCTTGAATTCCCAGAGTTGGACACAGAACCTCTGTGTTTTACCCCAGTTCACGGCGGAAAGGGGAGGGGTGATGGGAACAGGGGTGATGTGGAGCTCTCTGTTTTGTCCTTTCCAGACTCTTGAGAACAATAGGGCACTCTGACAGGCTCCTAGCCACAGCTTTCTAGGAACTGATGAATAAAAAGGACAGTGACCCTTGCCACGGTTGCTACAGCAACCACCGCTTTTGGAGCCCGGGGAGATGTTTCTCTGGACTTTCTGCTGCTGCTGCGCAGGACAGCTGCCTGTCGCTGAGGGTTGGAGCCTAACCTTGTTTATCAGTCCCAGTATGAGGAAGGGTCTGCCTGTGATAGTGCTGTTCTTCAGATCTTGGAGAGGAACCAAGTTGATATAGTTTGTGATACCATACAGTTTATGGAATGATAACATCAAAGGCAGTGAAGATAGTTTGGTAAATGTATTCATTGTTGTTTGCCTGTCCTGATCTAGGTTGCTGTGTCTGGGGGTTTATTAACAATCACACATAGCCTGTGGGAGGAAAAGGAGGAAGCCTCTTTGCCTTTCACCTCCTTCTCCCCTTCAGGTCCAACACATCACTTCTTGAGAAAGCTGAATTCCCTCTGTATGCTATGGACATTGTGGGAGTTCAACTGATTGGGATGGATAGGGAGCTAGTCTTCATCCATAGTGGAAGCATCAATTTAAGGCCTTGGGATGCGAGTTGTTAAGAAATGAAACATCTAGTCGGGTTATGGTGAGAAGCATGGAATCATGGGAGTTATTATGTTAACACTGTTATTCCATATCAGGCAATGTTTCTAGTTCTTGTTTCTGATTGGTTAGGTAAGTTTTCTATACATGTTTATGTTTTTGGTTCCTGCTGATGATTAGTTCTCTGCCCTCAGATATATTGTTGAGTTTGCCCCATTGCCTTGTCTTTGAGGATCATCCCATACAGTGCACGGCTTTTACTTCCTGTGTTATTTCCGCTTGTAATTAAAGTTCTTTATTTTTTGGATATCCTTGTCCTTCTCGTCCCTGTTTCTTTTGCCACACAAGTCCCAGCTGACCCTGAGGTTGTGCACGCCAGCACAACAGGACACCATATTCTCCTTGCTGGTTCTGCTCTGTCTCCTCTGTACAGTCTACAACAGATTTGGAGTCAGGATGAAGATTTCTAGGGAGGTGTCTTGGAGTGATTTATGATGATAGTCTATTCCATTGTCCTCTGCTTTATGCCCCAAAATTATTCCTGTGTCTTTAAATCTTAGGATTGGCAGTGTGTGGGACTGGGCAGGGGGGAGCTTTGGGATTTTGGTGCGCATTTTTGAAACCTCACTGCTTAGATGTTCCGGCACTTTGCAGTTTGGGTTTGTTGGCCCAGGCAAAAAAGCTTTTCCCTCTTCTGGCTTGGAGAAGCTGTAGCAGCAATCTTTCATCTGCCTTGAGGTGAACTGAACAGCTGCTGGTCCAAGACTGCAGGAGTGGGACTGGCTGGAGTGGGGCTGCCCCATTCCAGCCCCAAGCCTCGGGGAGCTGAGCCAGGGAGAAAAAGCACACCAAGAGGCTCCAGCCCAGCTGTTTGTCTGGTGTGGAGAAGGGATAGACCCAGAGAGCCACCAGGTTTTTGCCCACTTCTGGAACTTCTCCATGGTATATCTACTACCCTCAGCATGAAAGCCTGCGCTGTCTTGTACCACCTGTCAGGGAGTTTAGTCCGGAAGTTTCCCTCTGACAAATACAAAACTCTGATAAGGTAGCAGAATATTTGAAATAAAATTGCTGTGTCAGTTCCAGAGAGGGGCAACTTACTGCTCTGTGCTGAGCCCTAGTTAATGCTTACCTGGATGTTTCTTGTTACTATACAGCAGCAGCTACAACTAGAAGAAAAGGAGATCAAATTGGCAGACACCACAGTCACTCAGGCTGCAGTTAAACAAGATGGGCAGTCTAAGCCAATAGGAGTCGCCCCTGTCCAAAGGAGGGGCCAAATAAGACCAAATCCAGTGACCCAGTAAGATGACCATGGGGTGTTCTAGGGAGAATGTTCAAGAGGAATGTCCCTTCAACATGTCATGCCAACAATGCTACCTGGAGTAAGCAGATCACTCTGATAACACAGCAAGTTCAGATGGGGAATCCTAATCATTCTGGGACCTTGGAAAGTATCAGAAACTGGCCTGAAGGTGAGCATTGTGGACTAGCTTCTGAAGAGGAAGAGGATTAGGTGCCACATGCTGAGGAGGCCTCACCATATAAAACCAGCCACCAGAAAGTGAGAGGCGACACGCACTTTTCACTGAGAGCTCCTCCTATATTGTAGGGACAAGTAAAACATGGAAAGCTGCCATATTGGAGCCTATACAGCAAGTTGCAGAAGCTACCAAAGGACAAGGTGGATCAAGCCAGGATGCAGAACTGAAAACCCATCTGACTTTGGATATTGCTGATTGAGAGAAGTGGCCAACACTATACCTCTATATTGAACTGTAGATGGTAGCAAACACTCTGTAGGCATGGCTGGAATGATGGGAAAAGGCCAATTGGCATTGAAGAAGGAAATTTGAGGCTGCAAAAATCTGGCTAGACATTGCTGCAAAGGTTGAGAAGCTGACCACAGAAGTTTGTATTGTGGATGCCTAGATGCCTATGAGTTGGGCTAATGAGGAGCATTGCAACAACAAATAAGTGGACTGGGCTTCCAAAATTAAAGGTAGATCTGAACTGGCAACATGAGAGAGAGTTATTTCTAGTTTGGTGGGCCCAGGTCATGAGATGCCTCAGATCATGAGAGAAGAGATGCAACATACTGATGGGTTTGCGACTGAAGGATGGACTTAACCATGGACGCCATATCCCAGGTAATCCATGATTATGAAACATGCACTGCATCAAGCAGGCCAAGCAAGTAAAACCCATTAGTACAGGATACAATGGACTAAATATAAACATGGAGAGGCTTGGCAGATGGATTATCATACTGCAGCAAACCTGCCAAGGCTGGCCCTATGTGCTCACACTGGTAGAAGCAAGTACTAGATGGCTGGAGACCTGCCCTGTGCCTCACACCTCTCCTGTGGCACCCCAGAAAGAATTGAGTAAGACAATGGGACTCATGTCAAAAAGAATGCCATGGACACATTAGGCTAGAGAACATTGCATTGAGTGGGTGTATTACATTCCCTGTCACCCATGAGCCCCTGGGAAAGTCAAACAGCAATGGATTGTTAGAAACCATGCTGAACACAATGGGTGGCAGAACCTTCAAAGCTGGGATCTACGTTTACCAAAGACCACCTGGTTAGTTAACACTAGCGGCTCCACTAACCAAGCTAGTGCTGCCCAGTCAGAATCCCTGCATATAGCAGATGAAGATCAAGTCCCCATGGTGCATATGGTGCTTGAGGTTAGTCCCATCTCAAGAAAAGGCAAATCCATCCATGAGATTGTTTTTGCTCAAGGACCTGGTTACACTTGGTGGCTAATACAGAGGGATAGGTAACACTGCGTACCTCAAGGGGACCTGATTTATGTGAGAACCATCTTTAATGTTGAATTATATATGTAATATTGGTTGTTGAATGATACTGCCTCCATACATCATAAAATATCCTCAGCAATGAATATAGACTGTTCAAGTTTTATTTAATGGAATAAAATAAACTCAACAAACATCTTGTGGGAACAGTCAGTGACTACTTAAATAATACCTGGATCAATATAGTTATTTGTATATGTATATGGTTACAGTTGAAAGGTATGAACATCTGGACATCAAGTGTATGTGCATGGTATAGAATAATAATATCCTGGGTAAAGAGCTGGAGTTTTCAGTGCTGTTTATTATAAATACCATTCACATCAGCTGTAGGCATGGTTTCAGCAGAGGTGAAACCATGGCTGGAAGAGGAAGAGGTACATTTTGGTCTGGCTCACAAAAGTGAAGTGATCAGCAGACCTGGGCACTGTATGACCTATGGGTCTCTTCCCATCTCCAAGCCCTCCAGGACATTTCTGCATGACAGCTGGGCTGAGAAGAGGCAGAAGGACCACTCTGAAATTCATGGTTCAAAAGTGATAACTCCCAAAGTGACAGATCCAAATCTGCAGTCAGGAATGTCTGGGCCAGGAGTCTGCAGTTTTTGCTCAGTGGGACTATTTCCCTCTCCCCCAATGAGACAGCAACCTGAGGCACTAGCACTTACACTAACCTGTGGGAAATGCAAGCACAGAGAGCTTCCAAGGCCTCAAACTTACAAGTTCAGAGATAGGATGGATACAGTGTTTGACTTAAGTGAAGAAGGCTTGAAGGTTTAGAATAGAAAAGTAAAACATGCACAAAATAAGAATAAAGATTTGTAGTTTAAGCAGAAATATGTTTTAAGGAAGTAGAAATATGCCTCATGTAATAGAACTTGTTATAGAGTTGGTAAAAAGTAGAAGATACAGCAATAAGTTTCTATAGAGTTACATGATTGGATAAAAAGAGAGGAATTGCTGCAAATCATTTAAAATGTAGCAATTAACAAGTGGTTTATGAAGATGCTAGCAAGTTTTGTGGAAGTAGCTGACTGGATAAGAAATTTATAAAAGACACTGTAACTAAAATTATAACAGCTTCTGATATGTGGCTTCTGATGTGATAATGTTGGATGTAACAACTTTATGGTCTTGCCCTTCCATGAAACTGATTTCGCAATAAACCATTTTTTAATTGCCTCATCAGTCAACCTTGTCTACTCTGATCCCGAACACCAACTGAGTCTGGATGAGCTGAAAGGGAGTCCAACGGGTAGCAGGAAGAGGTAGCAAGCGGTAGGAGTGACATCCCAGACATGCCCCATGTTGTCACACTGAGGGAGCAGGAAAACTGGCACTGCAGGCCTGGACCAGCCCCAGACAACGCCAGCACATCCAATCTCCCACCAGAATCACAACATACACCCTTGCATTCCTGGACTTTTTTTCTTCCAGAGGGGAAGGTTTAGCCAGGAGAACCTCTCTACCATTTTGTCTTTGTTCTCTGGAGCACATGAGCTGCCTGGGTGGCAGCTATCTTTTTTTTTGTTCTCAGAGGAACCAGTTGACTCAGCACCTGTGTATCTAGTGATTTTCGTTGTTTTCTTTGTTGTTGCTATTTTCTTTTAGTAAAATGTTATTTTTTTTTCACTTATATCTTTGCATTTGTCTCTCCTTGTCAGTAGACAGGGAGAAGGGAGGTAAATTTCAGAGTCTCTGCATCATAAAATTGTCTTAGACTAAGACAAGAATAACAACCAAAAATGCTAAATGAGTACATTCAAAGTAGCTATTGCTGGAGGTATCATACAGAAATCTAGCAGTCTTGGCTAATGGAAGTTTAACAATAAATTAGCAGATTCTTTTTAAAGACAGTGATTTCATACCTGTCAGCATATTTCATTGACTCTTAAACATTAGCATTGGTAAAGATCTTCAATATCATCCAATTTGGATGTTCTTTAGTGTTCACTTTATAAGAGGTTATCCCAACACATTTTCATTTTATCCAAAAGTAATCTATTTTCAAGGCATTTAAGCAGAGCCAATGAGAATAAGAATGTCTTCTGTGTATTAACTTAACAGCATTCATGAATTAAAGATCTATGAAATGAGCTTGACCAACATCTGGTCCCTTATTAATTGAAAAATTTTTCCAGTTTTATGCTTTAAGTCTGGGGACAATATAATTTTTTAAAAGACTACTGTACTGTAAGGAAGAAGGCTGTAACACATGTTTATTCTTCTAAACGGGATGAGAAACTAGCTGTTTGTGGCTAAGTGGAAAAAGTCAATGTTTACTAGTAAAAATTTTGTCCAAAATAGATGTTTTTACCAGCATATCAAAACTATGTGACAGTTGTTCTGGCAATAGTAATTGATACAAATCCAACTAACCAGTTAAAGTAATGTGAATATGAATAAAATTACCATCAGGAATTACCTTCAAAATACAAGGTTCATCAATTGAACAGACAACCTGCACACTTCAGTTGTTTCAAGTCATTAGTAACACAGCTCTTGGAAAAAAAAATTCAAATTCAGATGTTGTGGATGTGGGTTGTGGAAACAGAATATAAGATGAAGCACACAGGACAAAAGGAGCGGGACACATTAGTGCACATGACCAGTACATAGTTCAGCAAACAGTAACTCAGGTAAAGGAAAGGTAGGAATATCCATATATGGTGAACAGTAATGTTATTGGTTAAGCAAGAACAGTATGTTACCATATAATGCAATATTTAAAGTCATTGGCTAATTGTAGAGTTAAGAGGTCCTATATAAATGCCATGCTGGGCCCAGTAAATCAGTTTTCTGATCATTAGTCAGACTCCCAAGTCATCCCCTCTTGAATCCTGACAAGAGGTGGCATATGTTTTATTTCAGTCTGATATATCTTGGAACATTAAATAAAATCAGCATTTTAAAAGGATATTGGAATTATTTGAACCAACCGATTATATCATCACTTACATTTTGCTTAGAGTTCACTTAACCATAAAAAGATGAATTCAAGTGTCCAGAAAGTTCAACTTTTAGTGTATTATTCATATTTAAAAGAAAGCACATGTTTAGAATAAAATGCCATCACCTTTGTAATCTTCAGGGTGGCACCAAAAATTTTCAAGCCAATAATAACTTGTGAATGTAGATAATTAAAAATAAATTTATTTTCAGAATATGCTGAAATATCAAATAATGTAGGTGACATACTGTGTGAACCTGATGTGAATCACTTAAACACTTTTCTCTGTATACTGTTCCTTTCTGTGTTGCATGTGGCTAATCAACGGAGGAAAAAAAAGTACTATATTTTTCAGATGGATAAAGCAAAACACAGCAGCACAGATAAATACAGGAATCACTGCAGTTTTCTGCTGGTCAGCTTACATGTTAGATCATGAGATCAGAATGACTAGCACTGGGAGGGCTTCTTTTTCTCCTCATAAATAAGAAGCAAGAGAGGAAGTCTTGCACATCCATAGGCTAACAGAGTGCAAGGGGGAAATATTCAGTAACCCAGGAAGATCGAGTGATTCCAGCTCAGGTTTCCTTAGCAATGTGTCAATGTGCTCTCCTTGCTTATGAATAGCATCAATATATCCATGTATATAAATCACTATAGATAACTAATTTTTGTCATGCTTTTCTTTCTCTCTATTGAATTGTAGAAAGTAAAGAAGTTAAATCTGTTTGCAGAGATGCAGAGAAAAATTTTCAGTGTACCTGTAAAAAGCATGCTGGGCAGTCCCCATTATTTACTTCTTTAGACTACCCCCATAACATCTACTACATGCATGAAGTTGCTTATCTGACATTCTGAACTAAGAACACTGTATACTTGTGCAAATACATATGCATAGAACATACTTTTATATACCTATATATACACACATAGATACCTATACCCATGCAAGAAAAGAGCAATGATGCAAGTATTCAAGAGGGCTGATTTTATGGCAGAATGAGGTCAGTAACACTATGTCTAAGCTAAGTGCTTGGAGGTAAATATTCAAAGGATTTCATACTTTTAGGAATTTAAAATAACTTGGTAATTGTGGATTGAATATAATTATTTTGAGACAATATAATTTTTCAAGAATATCAAAGAAGGAAGTATGTTATGATCAAAGTGCCAAAGATATTTTAATTCAGGAAATGCATACAACTTACCTGCCTATGATTACATGATGGAAATGCATCTACTAAAAATACCCTGCTCTTCACATGATAAACTACTTATTCCCTCTTTTTACACCTCACCTTTTTATTTCAACTTACAAAGCCTTTCCATTATAGATATTGAAAACCCAATGTAAATATTTGAAAGGATTAAACTTTCAAATATGGTTACTGTGGCACATATATGTTCTGTAAATACAAATACAAGATATATCTGCTTAGAAACTATATTTGATAATCTTACAGCACTGAGACTTTACAGTATAAAAAAAATTCATATTTTGTCAACCAAAACTTTCTCCATTTTTAAGGAGGGGCTACTACAATTGCACAAAAATATTAATATTTAAAAAACATCAGATGATTATGTCTGTAGTATACTCCCCTTCTTAATGCATTGAAATTTTAACAAATACTAATTTTCTTTCTTTTAGAAGAATTTCACTCAGTTCATAACATGCCGAAAAAAAAGGTGCTATCTAAGCAGGACACTTAGGGGAACGAGGAAGCTGACTTGTATTAGTAATAAATAGTTTTACTCAAATTTAAGCAAATTTCTGGGCTGCTAAAAAATCTTGTCCTTTCATGCCCATTATCAAGAAAAAACACTGCTGTTTGGCCTGCAGCCAGAACACCCCAGGTTTTTTGAGGACCAAAAAAAGATATTTCAACAAGCCTGGAAATTTAGCAGATGCTTCTTATTTTATTTTCCAAAAGTGGTGCCTGTTTGCATAACCCTGTCTCGCTCTTCCTGAAGATTCACAGGGACAGACTGAAAATGCAGCTACCAATTGAAGCAGAGATATCATCCCAAAGAAAAGCAAAATAAACTGTAGATAGAAATCTACATAGCTCAAAAACTCAATTTCAGACTAGAATACTAAAAAACAGAGTGGAGATGGAGACAAATAAACAGGATCTCTGTCCAGAGTAGGCTTCACTATTGGTCATTTAGGTCTTTCACTGCTGAACTGCAGTCCTTTACAGAAAGAGTTTGTTTCCATTAGGAACTGAAACACTAACAATTTCCCCCAGTTCATTCCAAGAAAGACAATATTGCCTATGTCAGTGTAACTAAAATTTACATCCAGAAACAAGAAAGCTGCAAAAGATAAGAAGAGAAAGGTGGGTGAAATGATAATTGACAGTTTGGGAAATCCATCATGCAGACTTGACACCTTGCAACCAAGTGTAAAGGGAGAGCACTAGAAGAAATAGCATTCACAAATGAATTGGCTAAGACCTTTACTTTCTCTGCTTAGTCCAAATACACTTTTAAAATTGTTATTAACTGAAAGAAAAAGCGATGAATAAACAAAGGTAAATTTCGTTTGGTTTTAAGCCACTACAATGACTGGTGACTTTACAGAACAGCATGCTGAGCTCTGGAATGGAAAAGTGAACTTATAAAAAGCATACATAGAAAGTTAGGTTCATAATGCTGTGTATTAAATACATTTTAAAATCATGCCGGTTAATTTATTCAATACACATGGAACTCTTTCAACTGTAAATAGTTTTTACTATATTTCAAGGTACTTTATTTAGAGCAGTTTCTAAATATGGGAATGATTAAACAGAAATATGACATAGTGGAATAATGTCTCTCACATATCTTAACATATCTCATATTTACTGTAATTTTTTTCCACTCCTTCATTCTTTAGAAAGTTAAAAACTACAGTTTTGCTTTAAAAAAAAACCCTAAAATCTTGTTTAAAAATAATAAGGCTCTAGTTTTCAAATTAACTCAGTAGAATGATTTAAATTGTAATATTTTCTTTACCAGTGAAAGCAGGGATTGAGGAATTTTCTTCTACTTAATAACTAGAAAAGTAATTAGGCTATTACATTATTTTTTATGCATCCGTCATTGTTACAGTAGCCAAAACCTGGTGGTATATCTGCAACCAGGAAACTCATGAAAACATGTGTTTACATGTTTACTTCTACTAGAAATCCAATTTGGTGAACATTTTTTTACAGATGTATACCTTCTTAAACATGATTTTCAAGAGGAAAACAGATTTCATAGCTAAAAATCCAGAAAGTACCTTCAGAAAGTTTAACAGGTTGGCCTTTGCCAGCCAGGACCACTGCAGCTTTGGTGAGAGATGGGGGGAGAGCAAGGGAAGGTGTACAGCACACCGTCATGCTGCAATAAATTCATACAGTGAGGATTTGACTAATTCCTTAACACAGGAAAAGAATGACTGTGGGATGGTTGTATCTTTCTAATTCAAATGACTCTTGGGAGACATGAGAGTGACAGAGAAAGGGTCTCTTACATACTGGTGAAGTCCCCACCTGCCAGGCTCCTGCCTTTGTCTCTCTGCATGATGAACTTTAAAAGGTTTGGATTTTGTCTTGTAAAAAGGCTGGGAAAATGTTTCTAAATCTCAGAAATCCTCTCCTGACAGGAATATAATTTATCTGTCAAGTATATAAAAATCATAGAATCAGAGAAACGTTAATGTTGGAAAAGATCTCCTGGATCATCAAGTGCAACCTTGGATTGAACACCACCATACGAGCTAGACCATAGCACTAAGTACCACATTTAGTCCATTCTTGAACACCATCTGGGGTGGAGACTCTACTACTTCCCTCGGCAGTCCATTCCAGTGTCTAACAACTCCTTAAGTGAAGAAATTCTTTCTGATGTCCAAACTTAACCTCCCACAGTGCAGTTTGAGGCTACTTCCTCTTGTCCTGTCATTAGCTGACAGGGAGAAGAAACTGGCACCTACCTCGCTGCACACTCCTTTCAGGCTGTTGTATGGAGTGATAAGGTTTCCCATGAGCCTCCTTTTCTCCAGGACAAACAACCCCAGCTCTCTCATTCAAACTGTGTCCCTCCTCATATGACCTGCTTCCTAGACCCTTCACCCACTCTGCTGCCCTTTTTGGACACACAGAGGGACAATCAAGCCCTGCTCCTGCTGGCCACACTATTTCTGATAAAGACCAGGATGCCATTGGCCTTTTTGGCTACCTGGGCACACTCTGGCTTACGTTCAGTCAGCTGTCAATCTGCATCCCCAGGTCCTCTCCTCCTGGGCCACTCTCCAGCCACTCTTCCCCCAGCAGCAGTGTAGTACTGCATGGGGTTAATGCCATCCAAGTGCAGGAACCAGCACTGGCCTTACTGAACCTCACAGCACCGGCCTGGGCCCCTTGCCCCGCCAGTCCAGATCCCTCTGCAGAGGCTGCCTGTGCTCCAGCAGATCAACACTCCTGCCCAGCTCAGTGCTGGCTGCAAACTTACTGAGGCTACACTCAATCCCCTCATCCACACCATCAATAAAGACATGAAGCAGTACTGGACCCACTACTGAGCCCTGGGAATTCCCAGGAGTGACTGACCACCAGCTGCAGCACCATTCAGCCCCACTCCGGGCCCAGCCTTCCATCCAGTTCTTAACCCCATGAAGTGTGCAGCTGCCCAAGCCACGGGCTGTCAGCTTCTTCAACAGAATGCCATGAGAGACGGTATCGAAGGCTCTGCTGAAGTCCAGGTACACAGCATCCACAGCCTCTCCTCATTCACTAAGCAAGCTACCTGGTCATAAAAGGAGATCAGGCTGGTAAAGCAGAACCCGCATTTTCTAAACCTGTGCTGGTTGGACGTCATTCCATGGTTGTCCTGCAAATGCTTCATGATGGCATTCAAGATTATCTGCTCCATAACCTTGCTGGACACTGAGGTCAGACTGACAGGCCTGTAGACCCCCAGGTCCTCCTTCTCACCCTTCTATTGGATGGGCATCACATTGGTCAGCCTCCAGTCATCTGGGACATCCCCAGTTAACTAGGACTGATGATAAATGATGGAGAATGGTGTGGAGTCCACTCTTCAGAAGTCCAAGTTAGAGGTTTTGTTGACAATCCAGAGACTAATTGGAAATTTTGGAACATAAAATTATTTAATGCCATTTTAAGCATTTTAAACAGGAATGTTAACTTCTTTGCACCTGCTTACACATTTCGGGAGAACATGGCACTAAGCAAAATCATTAGATTGACTCTGACTACGATAGGTCTGAAATATCAAAAAGATAAACCCATAATAATTCATTGCAATATATGAATGCCTGGTAATGTACTTTGTATTTCTAAAGATCAGAAATCAGCACAATGCTCTGTGCTTTCATAAAAAGAACAATTCCTGCATAAAGAACAGCCAAAGAAATAAAGAAATTAGGGATATTACAATAAATAACGCCATGAAACAAAGGTTAGTTCAATGTTTCCCTCTTTTTTGAAATTCTAATTTTCACTACATTTCTGCTCAAAGTTAACAGCATTCTGGAGCACTATGTACACTTTATTCTAGGATAAAATATTAAAAGAATAAACGGTTGAAAAGATATTGGAACAGTTTTAATTATTCAGTATTTTTAATGAGCATGACGTATTTGGAAATTACAAAAAGCCTTAGGACCATAAAACCTACTGTGTCTGCTGCAGCTGGCATCTGGAATATCTTTTTCATCCTAAGCAGCAGTTTTTCGAAGTATCTAAAACAGTCACAGATATGGCGGAAACCATGAAAATAGAAGTGGACACTTTGTAAAACTGTTCCTTTTTGTCTAATTACAACACTTCTTAGTGACCAAGTTACTTCCGAGGAAGAGACAATGTGCTTTTTATGGCTATTTAAGTTTTGTATGGTCATGAGGACTTTTGACAAGCTGTAGAATCCCAGAAGATAAGGAGCTCCAGCACCAATAGCCAGATAGCTATGGAACCACTGTGAGAAATAAGATGTGGCTGCAGATGGAGGCCATGCAAAGTAGGGCAGCACTTATCCAAGACACACATCCCTGTTCTAGTTCCTGAAGCTAAGTATGATACAGCACAGCACAACCACAAGAATGAGGCCAAGAACTGGCAAGGACTGCAGAAGGGAAACAAGGCCACCCAAGACTCCCAAGGCCCTCCAAGCCATTTCGATAAAGATCTGAAAGAATGGACTGTGCATGGTAACTGATTTGCATAGAAAGTGAGACAGCTGTCCTCAGGTTGTGGAAAAGCTGTAAGAATGTACCCACATCGAGTCTGGATGCATGCCACATGTCCCTGGCCTTTCTGTTGGCTAGACTGACACTGGAACTGATTGATTGATTGATTGACTGATTGATTGATTTCCCTCAATTCTCCATGACACGCTTGTAATTTATAATAAAATTTGGTGAGTTTTTGTGGACTCTCTGACTTTTGTCATTTCTTTTGACCACAAGAATCTACACCTCTTGGGTGCTCCCTTTTGCCTAACATGATGTCACACAAGTCAAGAACAAAATTATGACAGGTCTGGCTCATTTTTATCCTAAACTTATACAACTTGTGGTTAAATAAACAGCATAACTACATTTTCTAGATTAAATAGTCCCTCTCAATCATTTTTTAATACCTCTATTCTCTTTTTCAGATGTGGGCATACTAATGTTTAAAACCCAACTGCAGCGCTGCAGAAAACAGACAAGTATATTTTCCCATCAAAAAGACTCTACCTTTCTTATAAGAGATGTGTAAAAAGAAGAAAAGGTATAGAATTTCATTCTCTGCCTTGAAATTTCTTTTAACTGTAAAGATGCACACTCTAAAATCCACATAGAAAAGTCATTAGAATATCAGAAAATGTGGGTACCACGGAAAAGATTAATTTATCACTAGGCAAGTATATGTAGAAAAAAAAAATACAATGGAGTGTATGTAAAATGCCTTTAAACAGTTTAATAAAATTGACATCATGCTAAGATAGGACATGAAATGTTAACATATACATGTACATATATACATTGTATAAATTTTGCCCACGTTTGTGCCAACCAAAAATAACCTCCTCTCCTTCTCACATCCACTACTGCTGCTGTAAATTCTGTGAAATTGACCATCAGCTGTGAGAAGCCAAAAGAGAAGAGACAGCACAAAATACGGAAAAGGCAGAAACATGGAAACAGATACTCTTAAGCAGTTCCTTTATTTTTGGCAAAGCTGCCAGATTTGCACACAGATATGTCTTGAAAATTTGTAAACTAGGAATATTCACACATGCAAAGAAGCAAGATGCAACTCCTTGCACAATACAGCATCACCGAGGCATCTATTCAACAGACTGACCTCCCAAGACTGGACTAAGTAAGTGATTAAAAAAATTTAAAACTAGAACACTTGATTAAATAAAATCCAAAGGCAAAGTAAAGGGTTAATAAATATATAAATCACAAACAGGTAAATCTTAGAACAGAGAGTGAGAAGAGTATTTATCTTGGAGGAATATATTAAATGGATGGAAATATAAGTAGATAGGAAAAGTAAATTATACAATTCTTTCAAAGATGAAAATATTTTTAAAACTAAAAGCATTTTACGACTTCATGGAACTAGCTGAAATCCCCCCGCCCCGCCCCATAAAAGAAGGTATGAAGATAAAAGGAACAAAACCTATGTGCACAGAAAGCTAGGTCAAACAGAGCCAATTATATTAGTCAGAACAGACTATATTTTATGCCAGAAGAAAATTAGGTCTGGATTAATATTCTCAGTATCTGTAAATGGTATTGCAGATCATAAAGCTGTTAATCATGTAAAAATCAGTGTTTGCTAGACAGACATATCAACTACATAAATTATTAACTCATAATAATTTTTTACAAAAATCAAAGAGAAAAACAATTTAAAAGGCTCATGGTAAAATTGTATTAAAATTTTTAAGTATGTTTCAATGTAAAAATATAAACCCAAGGAACAAACCACCAAATAAGTTCTAGTAACACATCTAGAACTCCATTTGGTACTACTACACTATTTAGCAGTGCATAGCAAAATAGAATGGGCACTTTCTGGAACGTTGTGTAGAAATCCAAAACCAAGACTATTTGACTTGGTAATAAATAATGTTCAAAATTAAAAGTTTAAATACTTAGGATAAAATTCCAGTGTGACAAAAATTAAAATATCTTAAGCTTTTCCATATGACAGTACACACATAAGATATGAAGATGACAGTACACATATGCTATTGTACAAGTATCTCCTTGCAAAATGTGAGTGCAAGTGATATTTCTCCTTGCACTTAAAAGGTGGACAGTGAATGAAACAAGATTAATTTAATATAACAGAATAAATTTTAATGATCTTTTGCAACAGGAAGAGGAGAATTTCTGAAGCTAGCACTGCTGACACAAAACAGGGCTTGTACTGACTGCTGGTGAAAGCTGCAACCCTTTTATATCCTTTCCTGGGTAAGACACTAAAAACTTTGCTATCAGGAATGACTGCTTCATAGCCAGCTATCTACATGCCCAAGGACATCTAAGTTAGTGCATGGGAATTGCTGACACTTTTGCTATAGTCAAGTATTTTTTACCTGAACTACCCTTTCAGTTAGGAGAAGACATTTGACTGACTGCGGTCCTGAGAAATAATACTGTTTGCTGCTTTCTTTATGCTCATGATGCTTATATTAGCTTATCTATTCTGTTTTAAAGACTCAACTTACTATGAGCTAAGTTTTCATTAATAAAAAACATACCCAAACACACACACACACACAAAGAAAAGAAGCAAAGAAACAACAATTTATTAGGAGTTAATGTGTCCTGCTTCTGAACAATGAATTGTAAGGCTCAGCATGTGACAGTTAATGGTCTTCAGGCAGGTTGTGTGATAAAGCACAGGATGCATTAAAAAGCCAATTTTTCCCCTTTTAACTGCTAGTTCTATGGTCTCTTTATTTTTCTAAATTTGCTGAGCCTCTCTCTTTCTTTATGGTGTGAAGCAGATTGCTGATAGCACAATACCTAGCACAACACATCTTCTGCAGCAATTTTGCAGGTAATTTCCTCAAGCACAAAAGAGACAACACATATAGGACAGAGCTAGTCTGTAATTTACTTGTGCATAACAAATTATCAATTTTGTCACTTCTCTAACAAAACCAAAATAATTTTCATCTCTTAGATTGATTTTTAACTGTGCTATTACAATATTATTCAACACAAGTAGTATCATGCATATTTAATTTTATTTCAGAGATAAAACATTTTTGTGGAAAGAAGAGGAGGATAAACTGACAGAAAGTGAAACAATTCTTCATGTTAAAAATATCCAGCATGAAAACATAGTTACAAGGAAGGTAGATTGTAAAGTATGCATTTATCCAATAATTTAAAATACCATAATTAGACTGACTGCTCATCAAAAGACTTTTAAGGCTCATTAAAATAATAAAAGATTTCTAATAAAATATATATTTAAATGAAGTTTCTATAACATATCAACATGGTACTTTAAATCAGACAACGAGGTTCTGGTGAAAAATCAAATTGAAGTTTGGGTAAAAATTAAAGCTTAAAAACGGGGGCACAGTGACTGCCTTTTAATTCAAATTGAATATTACTGCGTTGTATCCATCTTTAGCCCAAGCTTGTGCATAAAATAGCCACCCTTCATAAAATTTCATGTGCCAAATATTGTAGTAACTTTTTAATATGGAAATAGTAACTTTCCAATTTATAAATTGACACATGGCATTTCCTTATATCTGATTTAACTGATGCTATTAGAAGGGGAAAAGGCCTGTGTTCCTATTAGTCAAAACCAGGCTGAAGCACAAGCATCCACCCATGTGTGTTCTTAGATGACTCTATTTAATCCCTTTCAGACATGAGTGCCTCTCGGCCAGCCAAGGCACTACAATACTGGGGCTTTGTCCAGTGCACTGGGATGGTCCTTCAATATTTCTGCATTGAATATCACACTAAGTGACCTTCTTTCCGACTACACAGTTTCATGTCCTTGAGGATTCAGATCACTGTCTCCTGATCTGAAATAGCTTTGGTGTTTCTGGTTTATCAACAGCATTGCTCTTCCTCAATCTTGTTAAGATGACTGCTCCCTTTATTCCTCCAAGGACGTCATTATGATGCAAGATTACTTGTCTGCTAAAGCTCTTTACTGTCATTTCGAGAACTGGACCAATGGACTTTCACAAGTTTTACAATTCAGACTTCAGCCAGGTTCTGTAGGTTAAAGCTCAAAATGTATGCAAACATTGTACGTTAGAGTCTGAACTCATTAAGTGCTATTCACCATCAAAGTTGGAACGGATGTATAAAAGTCATCTAGCCCTGCAATAAAACCAGGTGTAACTATATTGGTTTGCTCAGGTCCTTGTCCAGAGAAGTCACAAATTATTCTATGCACAGAAACTCCACAGCATCTTTGGGCACTTGCTCCAGTGTTTGATCCTCAAATTCAGCATAAATATATGTAGTTATCCCTACCTATTTTCAACCTTTGTGAAACTGTATATAATTTGCTAACTATATCTACTATTTTTTTTTTCAAATTTTAGATGTAGTTCTAGCAAACTAGTAAATATGAAGCTGTGTTAGAGCTTTCTATAAGTGAAAAAGGGAGACATGGCAAAATTTGGCTTTTTCTCCATGTATTTTCAGTGAACATGGGCAATTCAATCTGTAGCTTCCTTTAAGGATGCAGAAATCCAGTATGGAAGCTCCCATTGGCATTTGGTGACACTTAAGTGTACAAAGGCAAAGGCTCCCTCCCATGGTCAGATGAAACAAAGGAAAACTCTCTGTGGGAACACCACAGGTAGGGTAAGGATATCCTTTTACAAAAAGAACCAAAGAACCTATTCAAAAGAGGTCAAAACTCATAGAGCTCCAAGGGTATAGGAGTAAAGCATGTAGATAAGATGGTAACAGATGAGTGACAAGCTCACATAGAAAAGGAAGAAGGTCTGTACACAGGTAAGGGCAAAGCTACAATGATTTACGAAAAGCGGAAATACATGTCTTTCTGTCTTCGAGAAGCTCAGAAAATTGGGGTCTGGTAAAAAATAACCCAAACTGTCTCCTTATAAGAGAACTGGCAATACAGTTCTTCAGTCTTCTGTATGGAGATTTCCAGTAGCACAATAAACCCACGCACATGATTTTTTAATACCTTATTCTCAAAACAGCCACATAGAGAAATGTATCTCTATTTGCAGACTGCAAAAACAAGAAACAGACAGATTACAGGGACCCATTGTTAACAGTCTTCTAAACTGTATTCTGGTTTTCACTGAATAAGCAAAGGAAAAAAATAATCCTTCAGCTCAGTTTTTCCCTTGTGTTCTATTTGTTCTCTTTGCTGCAAATGGTTTCATTAGAAAAAAAGAGGCATTATGTTCATAAAGATCACTTGGGACAATTTTACTCTGTTGTTAAAAAGATCACTAAAGAGATGTTTGCTCTGGCTTCCCCATCCCTCCTGGTCACAGTTTCAGGTGAGCTCCTCTGAAACTGGGCAGTATTTCAGCAGCAGGTGAAGCTGGTGAGGCAGAGATTAATTTCCAGAAGTCAATTTCAAAGGAAGAATATTTTATAAGGAATGTAAGCACATGAATATTGTGACAGGTCAGAAATTTTGCCCGTCTTTCCTAGTTCTTCAGAGCTTGTATTCCAGCAGCCTTCTGTCCAGCCTGAGCAAAAAGAGAGGTATCACCTAGCATGTCTAGGCATTGCTAGCAGATTCTGTCTTTTCAGACAAAAATAGGATAGCATACAGAGTAATTTATTTGAACTATTTTGTAGGATTTTCACTTTTCATTGCCTTCCAACTATATGATTGTTGATTTCCTATGGGATGTCTACTTTGTTATTTCCTCCTCCTCAATCCATCCATGTTTGAAATTCACAGACTCATAGAATGGTTTGGGTCAGAAGGGATCTTAAAGATCATCTCATTCTACTTCCCATTTTGGGCAGAAATACATTCCACAAAACTGGGCTGCTCAAAGCCCCAGCCATCAAACTGCTACCCTTGACATTCCTCTTTTTCCTTTCCCCCTCTCTTTTTCTTCAGTCTTTTCTCCAAATGCTTAAGGGGCAAAAGGCAAAAAGTTAGACCTGTCTCTCTCTATACACATATTATTTTGTGTGTGTTTACAAACAGAAGGATAAGAATGTAGCTACAGATCTCAAAAAAACAAAACTCAGCTGCAGTTTTAGCAATCAGTACTTGCACTAAGCCTACATAAATTCTAATGTTTACAGAAATACCAAGACCTCCTTGAATCCCCCCACAGATTATTTAAAAAGTCAGCCTTACAGATTTTTCTCTCATGTATAGTCATCTTGTGGACCTTACCATTAAGAACTAATAAATAAATACTTAGTTAATAATACTAACTAATACTAATACTAATACTAATACTAATACTAACTTAGTTAATAATACTAACTAAATAATACTTAGGTTGATACATGGTGAAAAAGAGTGATCCTGGGTTTTATGCAAAAAGGCTATCCTGTCATGTTACTTTGGTGGACAAAACAATACCAAATAAAAATAAGTTATTCTAGTGCCTGGTATTATGAATCACTCAGAAAAACTCATTATTGTATTTCCTATATTACTGCAACATGCAAGAAGTACAGAGCTACATACAGGGTACACTGTTTTCACATTATTTTTGCATTAGCTGTACTAAAAATTTGAAACAAAACCAGGAAACCTACAAAAGCTATAATCTCGTATAAACAAACTACATATAATTTATGTCAAAATATATCTGCATATTGAAAGGTAATGTTATGTTTTTATCATTCAACCATTGTATTCTCAGTGTGCCTTTAAGGATCATTATGTGATACAGTTACCTTGAAAGAGTACAGGGGAGCCGGATACCCTTTTAAAGCAAGATGAACAGTATATTAATTTCCTGACATCATTAATGCTTCCCACAGATTCCCTGGCACATTAAATGCTATATACTTGCCTCTGTCTTGCAAAGTATGACAATAAACCATCATCAAACTTAACTTTTTTGTACATAAACTTCTCGACATAATACACAAAGAGTGAGGTCAAGGCTATCTAGAAGCCATAATAGTTCCAGTTCTACCCCTCCGATTTGCATTTTCTCAAGTAAGTTTTAATTTTAAATGATTAGAAGAGAAATAAATATCATTTGTATATATATAATCAAATATGCATTTGATCATTATATTTGAGATTACTTAAACCATATTAAAAGACATGAGAGCCTTTGACTTGTTCTGAGTAAATGAAACATTATCTTAGTAGACTAAGCAGAACAATTTTTTGGAAGTGTGACACGGGAAAACCTTAATTTTGTCATTTACGTATCTTGCGATATAAAATCCTTGCTTGTTTAAGTACAATTTATTTTTTTGTGTGTTTAGGCAAAGGATGGGGCAACCATGGGAGGTTTTGTTCCAGCACAAGCCAGGCAGGAGAGATGCCTACTTTACAACTTTCCTGGAGATAAAAGGAACTTTGCTCCTCTGGTTGTTTCTTCTCTTTTTGCTCCCTCCAGGGCCATGGGCAATATGAAAAGAAAGTGCAAACCCCCACAACAATTGAAGCAATGCCTAGCTTAAATTCAGAGGATTCAAGAACTTCTGTTTAAGAGAATATTTGACTTTAAATACAGACCGCAGAATTTCTTAGCAACAAAAATCGCACTTAAAAAAGGAGTAGATTAAAATGTACACAACATCCTTAGAGTCAGGTATTAACAGTACTTCAATTTTTTTTTCTACAGAAATAAAAAAAATTATATAATTGATAAAATTAACGAGACAGGTTTGCTATATCCTTTATAATAAAATATCCACCTGTGCTCTGAAATAGCATGGGATGTCAGGCACTAAGCACATCAGTGGGTCTTGGCAAAAGTAAATTTAAATAAGATATGTAGGAAGCACATGAATTCATTATGCACTGGTAGGAAGCACATGAATTCATTTGACCTGTCAGCTGATATTTGAAGGGGGCATGCCCAAGCTTTGATAAATCCTCATGCTACTTTTATTATTTAACATCTTTAAAAATCTACCCCTACTGAAAGCACCCTTAATATTTCACTTATTTCTTCTTCTAATCTCTTTTCTGTACCTGGGGTTATGCGATGGAAATTATATTCCTGGATTTCTCACATGACTGCATTTTAATCTTTCATTTGTTTCAGTGCACATTTTGACAGCACACAAATTTTGTGAGGAAATGCCTGGGCTGATACTTTGAACCGATTCACCACCCAAGTGGCTGCATTTGGGCTAAATGAGGTGTGAAGAGCCTCATCTAGGACCATCTCTGTCTTTCTTCATGTAGACTCCGAATGGCAGCTTCAAAAAATGATTTGTCACCACCCATCAATAGAAAATAAATTATTACAATTCTCTCTTGTCAATATGCTTGTCTTCACTTTGGCTGGCCTAATGATTGGCAGCTCAAAGGGAACATTTCCAGCCTTTCTGGAGGATGATTATGACTGAGCACACTACTCCTCTATGCATCTTGGCCAGTAAAAACATTCAGGGAAAGCAAATTATTTCAATGTTTGGCATCGATGATTAGAGCAATAGCCATGAATGCTAGAGAAGTTTATATTTGACAGTCAAGACTGTTCAGTTTGGACATTTATCTTATCATTTTATTGCCTCTAGTAAGTGCAAAGTTGCAGGATTCATGTATGTGCAAAGAATATGCCAGAACACAATAATATGGGTGAGGAGAATGACTTCAGAAAGATCACTAATCTATGAGGCAGAGACAAACTATATGTAAAGTGAAAAAAAAAAGATAATTCCTTTTACAGTTATTTTCTCAGACATATAAATATGTTTGAAAAAATATGGCTGCATAACTGTTTAAATGGCTTCTTACTTAAAATATTTCTGAATTTTAAAAAGAAGTCATAGCTGACCTCTTTGGATGAACCCTGTAAATGAAAACAGCTTTTAAAAATCCTTTTGTTTTCCTTAGGGCACAGAAAATAAAATTATAGGAGTATTTTCTATACACTCTAGTTTAAAAAAAGCTGCATATTCAAAATCTCCATTAAGGGATTCAAGTTTCACTAACTGAGCACTTGGAACAGTTAAGGGGGAAATCGTTGTGTAAACAATGAACTTAATTGTTACTTGGGATACTGGATTATTTTGTTTCTTTTGAAGGTAGAAATTAGGTGAATGTTATGTCTGTACAATACGATCACAAAATATTAGCATTTTTGTTAGAAGAGTGGTGCCAGCCTATAACCCATCAGACATCAAGTGCCACAGAAGCAGAGCACGGAATGTATGCTAGGCTAGCAAAAGCACTTGATCTATGATTAGGTATCTGCACCCAGCCCTTGCAACATCTAACATTCTTTCAGGGTTATGACTCTCATCCAGAGTAAGCCATGTTAACTACCTGCCACAGGTTGGAAATGATATTCCCCAACATTAATAACAGAGTGTACAGGACAGGTAAACATGGCTTTAACATCCAGCACATGAAACCAACACTTGCTCCACTGTGCTACCTGACTGGCCCTCTCCTGCCAGCCACCTGCACATGATGTGAGGTGGAACAGAATAATCACAGGGTCCTGAGCATGCCCCTCCCGGCCCCTCCTGGCTACTGCAAAAAGAAACCTGTTCTGGCTGAAATACACAGAACAGTCACAGCAAAGTGTGAATTACCAATGGAACTGCACTCCTTGAAGGGATGAGACTCTCACACTTTGCAGGAAAAGCTGGACATGTCTAGACTAAGGACTCAACAATAAGAAGACAGGCTGAAAGAAACTAAAGCAAACTATTTATTTAAATCTCACTAGAATTAGCTGTGGTTGGGTTCGTAAGTGAAATAAATAAAGAAATTATATAAAAACCATAACACAAAAGGTAATTGTTTTCTTTAGCTGTTAAGACTGTATAATTATGTAGTCTGTTGCATAACTGGGGATGAAAACTGAGTTAGAAATTAAATTAAAGATTAAGACAGATATTACGTGGATAGGTATTTTCAAATATGTATCAACTAAACAATTTCAGTAATCTGAAGTTTGCAGTGAGAGAGAAACACCTAGACAAAAGATATATTAAAGAGAAATGAAATTCTTTCTCTATTTTTAAAAACACTCTTTGAACTGCCTGTCCAGAATATTCAGTGTCCTGGTTTCTGTTCATCCTACAAAAGACTAACTTATTTACAAGTGCTTTCCCCTCTCATCTGCTATGACAATGCTACAGTGCAAACAGACATTTAAAAATTTTTGCACAGATTGAAAAAGCTTCTTAGAAGTTTTAAAGTCGGGTATGTGAAAAATGACTGCACACTTTAACATTTTAGAAGGTTCATTAAACCTTAACAAATACAACAAAGGACTGAATAAGGAAAAAGAACAGCACTGGCAGCATGGAACTAAACTGTCATGTGCTCACCCAAAAAATGGCAGCTCCACCTTCTATACCCCTGGGGTTGCATTAGAGAACCCTGCCCTCCCCAAGGTCTATCAGTCAAATCTTCCTTGCCATCCATTGTGGAGACTGCTTTCCTGCAATTTGATTGGAGGCCAGGTGTTGCCACGCCACGACCCCCCAGAAACAAACTTTTCCATTCCCAGCTGCCCCCTGCAAGGGGCACATGGACACGCTTCCTCTCCACCTGTCCTGGACAACCCAGGCTGTCTGGTAGTAACAACATAGAGCGGGGAAAGGGGACTAATGGGAGAACAGAGGATGTCTAAACAACAAACCACAGGAACATAACCATACACCAACAAAACCTCTTAACATACACATAATATTCATCCTCTAATTGCAAGAGCCAATTGCCTATCTATAACAGGTATGTAAAAAAGTTTGAAAATATTGGTACTAATGGAAACCATTAATTTTAGTAATTAAGTTCTACTTAGTTTTGTCTTTTTGGGCACAGAAGAGAGATAAATCTCTTATTTCAATATTGTATTTTCTACTAAGCATTCAATGAATTACTTTATATCTAACTTACCACACACTTCAAAGCTCGTATTATTATAATTATTATGTATTTTCTCTCATGCTTTTCTCTTGCAGGCATCACTGCCGAGATGCTTCACAAACACTAAGCCAATATTTTTAAAATATTTGAAACAATGTTTAAAACATTTAAAAATACTTAAAACATTTTAGAAAATGTTTAGCCAACATATTTTGAGAGGAATAGACATTACCCTATTTAATGTATCACTAAACTAGAACAGGGATTAAAACCAAATTTGACTTCCTAGTTTGAGATACCTTTAACACATTATTGCAGAATATCTGGCACCACACAACGGGTTCCTTTCTGAAAGAACATCTCACAGTGGTTTAATCTACTGATGAATGCTCATGTCTGTTCCAAGTAATATATCATAACCTCTGTTTCCAGTAGCCTGATCTGCACACTGTACAAACTCTGCCCCAAGTTGGCAAGAGCGGAAGATGTCAGCACACCATTCCATCACCAGGATACCACTTCTTTCTGCAGCAGCCTGTCTCTTTCACACATTCCAGCCTCAGGAGCCAAGAAGCAGAGGTTATTCACAGAGCAGCTTGGTTCATTGTACAATCTCAGTCCAGCAACAGCACAATCCATACTCTTCACAGAGTGAAGGTATAATTATACAAAAAGAAAGTACTGAATCCTGTAATTACAGCTCTCTCATGCTGTATGCAGAAAATGCTCGTGTCAGGGTATCAGCTCTGCAGTACTCTATACAGATGTATGTATCTGAGGATAATACATTTTTTATAAGCATAAAAGATTCAAATCAAGTATCTAATTAAATATTTGGGTGAGCATTTAACTTTATATGGTAATCAGATATACCTGAATTGGAATTTTTTAGCTTCATATAGCAGAATTTTCTAAAAATTATCCAGTACAGTAATTCTTCTGTCTCCTGACATAACGAACCAAAATGTTACATATTCTCTTCCTATTATACTTTCATAATACATGCTATTGTCATCAGAAACATAATAGAAAGACCTTACTGTGCATACATTATTTTCTTTTGATTAAACAGGTGCACTAGAATTAAAATAATTTAATATCATAATTAAATGCTCCATTTTTTCATTGCCTTTTTTTATAAACACATTTTGGCAATTAAATTATGAAAGGAAACTTTTTTCCTCCTTTTTGAAAGTAAGATTTCTAAATAATGAGAATAGTCAGACTTACTCAATCTGGAAAGCTGGAAGACCTTACCCAGACTGATCTGGTTGTATTGTTCATAAAGGGAATTACTCTTGCACGTTATCCGGAGTTTTACTTTACTCCTTTACAATATTTTTGACTTGCTTAAAGTTGCTTATAATTTTTAGGTTTCTAGATCAAATAAAAATGAGAGTTCTAAAGCACTGAGGTGAAAGATTAATATCCACATTAAAAAGAAAGTTTATTACAACAAAGGAGAGAGGAATTGGTAAAGCATGGCTAAATACTTTTGTAGTAAGAAGTTGCTACAGTAGAATCCAATATATTTAAAATAATTTAATATGAACACAACCCAATACCCTGTATGTCCAGAAATTATTGGAGAACTCAGAAATTCGAAACTCTGTTCTAGAAGGCCTACATTTCGTAGTTAAATGCTCCACATTGCTTTCTCACAGGTTCAAAGTAAAGTCTTTTAGAAACATCTGGAAGGTAACACCAAAACAATCAACAGAAGGTATTATTCACTTTAAAAGGATAGGCCAACATGGCAGCAGTCCAACCACAAAAGGTAGGAGCAGTCTCACAGTAAGATAACACACACTGGGTCTGGAGTGAGCTAACACAATTAATGCTCAGATATTGTGGTCATACATATGCAGGGTTTAAACACTTGAACATCCCCTGTCTGGCTTTGCAGTGCTCTGACTTGTACTACAAAAGAATAAGAAACTAAAAATGAAATAGTCACTATTAAAGATGTACACATGATAATATTTTTTCACTTATTTTAGTTAATGAAAATACCTTACACTTTTATTAGAAAAATCATTATCCACCCCCACCAAAGAATAATTTTGGCTTTAAGGTTTAGAGAAAAGCCATCATCTCAGCTTCTTCAACGGCACATGCTACTATTTCAGGGTGTCTGACTCTACATGCCACAAGTTTAATTCATCTATCTGCCTTTGGGTACCTGTCACTGCCACCTTTTTCGAAAGCACACTAGTTAGCAAATAAAAATGAAAAAAAAATTAAATTGGAAAAAAATGTTTGTTCTGACAACAAAAAGTATCAGTGGGTTTTGTAGGACTGGCATGACAATTATAAGAAGGATAAATAGCCATGAAAACGTTTGTTCCCATAACTGGACTTCAATAACACATTACAGGGTAGTAGAGTGCATAAGCAATATCACATGATAAATATATGCCAGCAAAACTCTTTGGAAAGGAAGTAACACAGGTAATATAGGCCTGCAAGAATGACCTTGAAAATGGCATTTACAGAGGCACCAAAAATTCGCTGTAACATTTAAGTCTTTTGCAGGAAATTTCAAGTTATGAAAGATGCAAGCATGTGCTTATGGAAAAAAAACTCCTAAATTATAAGTAGTTGAAAGAAATAAATTACAAGGATTTATTCTAGAAGTATTCAGGTGATTTTCAAATAAATAAGAGTTCTTGAAAAACAGCACACAAGCTTAGGCTATTCAGCCATCAGTATTTTCCTAAGTATGATTTTTAAAACAAACTGTTAAATTACTATTTTCCATTTAATGAAATTTAATGGTGCGTGGCTATCAAATCTCTTACACCAAAAACTGAAGGCAACCATGTTGCTTATGTATACATCTCTATACATGTACTACAAACATACATTTTAAAAAACACCATAAAACATTTACTTGTAAAAAATACCTTGGGTTTAAAAAAGATCAGTCTTTTTTATGATTTGAAAAGGTAACTATAGTGTACTGTGTTCAGTAGTTCCAAGCAAAAAGCTCAGATATTAAAACTACTTAATCACAAATCTCTTTTAAAGGATAAAGCTACCTTCTTTAATTATTACACTGAGGATTTTGTAATTCAACAATAAAGTTCTACTAATAATTCTGTCTAGAAGAATTTGCATGTTTGAAATTGGAGACATTTAAAAATACCACAGTTAAATCCTGACTGTAAGAGAAAGTTCTTTTTTATATTTATTTCAGCTTCTAGCAGGTGGCCTTATTTTTTCAATAGTCACTAACTCCATGTATCTCATTTGAAGCAGCTATGTCCAACCTATAATTATTTTCTTCTAAGTAGAGTAATTCATGGTTAATTATTCAAAATGATTCTTCTTCAAAATCAAAGGCACTTCTTGCCATGGCACTTTTAAAATGCATATTATAAATAAAATATTCCTCAATGCAAATTTTTGCAAGAAGAGAGTGTCTATTTTGCCTTCCTAAAATAGCATTAAAATCTTTGTATAGAAGTAAGGACTCTGAGAATACCAAAATCATAGATAAAATTATTTGCTGCTGGGTAGCTACACATTTTCCATGCACATTGTCCTGCATAGAATCTGTGTCTTTAACTGGTAGTGACCAGACTAGAGTGTTTTTCTGTGCATAAGATGGCCCCAGCAGTAATGAGGAAAATCCTGAGACCTTAAAAGCACTGCAAGAACCTAGGTCTTCCTCCAGTGTAATGTAAGATATGAACAAATCTCATTTAACTACAGCTTTGCTTATTAATAGTTAATGTAAACTTCATTTGATAGCCACTTTACATGACTCAGGCTACAGACAGATATCACTGAAGCCCTGAAATTCATAAATGGAGGTTATAATTAATATGGACAGAGTGTTTACCAAGGCCTATAGTAAAAGGACAAGGGGTAAAAGCTTCAAGAGGATAGATTTAGATTAGGAAACAGGAAGAAATTCTTTACTCGGAGGACAGTAAGACACAGGAACAGGGTGCCCAGAAAAGCTGTGTATGTTCTATCCCTGGAAAAGCTCATGGATGGGGCTTTGAGCAACCTGGTCTTGAACAAAGTGTCCCTGCCTATGGCAGGGGGTTAGAACTAGACAGTCTTTAAGGTTCCTTCTAACATGGAATTCTACAATTCTATTCTTCTTTGCATTTTGAAGTGCTGCAGGAAAGTTTGAATAGTTACTCACTGTCTCCATAAAGATTCTCTTCTGAAGATGTTTAAGAATGAATTGGTGACTGTACTGAAATTATTCCTTCATTTGGCTATCCCAGTTGGTGAATGCTGCTCTTCCTCTTCTCTTGCGGTATGATATGAATACTCTTATTTTTCATGGCTGAGTCTATCAGATAAATTTGATTAAAACTAGCTGAGAATTTCAGGAGCTCTGTCCTGCAGATTTCAGTAATTATATGATTGGCTGAATTTTACTGTTAGCCAGTGCACAGTTATCTCTAAATTTAGAAGGATTTCACCATTTATATCAAGAGATAAAATTAGGTACCAATTTAATAACTTTGCTTTGAAAGCCAATAGCATGCTACAGTCCTACAAATTATATTTGAACTGTGTATTGCAAAACGGTGTAATCTGCATGACCAGAGATTTGACACCAGTGGTAATAGTAAAACGTTCTTGCAGTGCCTTGATGGATGTTTCCAGGCTCTTCAGAAGGAATATGCAGGGCAGAAGGGATCACATTGTATGTAATGGAAGGAATGGAATGTATGGAGCTCACAGCTGGCAATGGCACTTGAGAGTTTTGGGTAAGAATCAAGGGGCAAAAAAATAATGGTGATATCATCACAGGTGTCTACTATAGACCTCCCAGGCAGGATGATAACACCGACAAACTGTCCTTTGAGGAATTAAGGGACACCTCCAAGCCAACTGCCTTTGTCCTTATGGGGGAATTCAACTTGCCAAAAAATTAACTGGGAGCATCAAACAGCTGGTACTACCCAGGCCAAAAGATTCCTAAGAAACCTGGATGACGACTTCATGGAACAGGTCCTGAGAGACCTGACTCAGGAAGATGCCCTCCTTGACCTACTGCTCATCTAAAGGGCAATGTGCTCTCATGCAATATGCTCTCGTGCAATGTGCTCTCATGCAATGTGCCCTCAATGCAATGTGCTCTCATGCAATGTGCTCTCGTGCAATGTGCTCTCATGCAATGTGCCCTCAATGCAATGTGCTCTCATGCAATGTGCTCTCAATGTAACCTCATAAGCAATGTGGAGATTAGCAGCTGTCTTGGCCACAGTGACCACGAGGTAATTGAGTTTAAAATCTCTGTTGAGAGGAGGAAAAGTGCCAGGAAAACCTCCGTTTTGGACATGAAGTGAGCAGACATCAGGCTGCTTAGGACACAAGTGAGTAAAGTGCCCTGGGAAAATTTTTTTGCAGTTGCTGGGGTCTATCACTGCATTTTTTAAACATCACCTCCAAAGGGCACAGGAGCAGCAATTCACAGATGCTGGAATTCAAGCAGGCAGGGAAGAAGGCTGGATTGGCTGAACAAAAATTTTCTTGTTCAAGAAGAAAATTAAGCAAGTAGATTTTCTCGGAAAAAAGCAAGTAGAATCAAGGTCAGATGACACAGGAGGAATACAGAGATGCTGCTGCCACTATAGGGAGAACATTTGTGTGATCAAAACTCAAGCAACAGCGCTGAAGCAGGCCAAATCCATGAAGGACAATAAAAGGAATTCCTTCAAATTAATGACATTAATGACAATAGGGAAGATAAAAACAACATTGGCCCATTACAGGATGAGGATGGTCACCTCACAAACAGGGGTATGGGTAAGTCAGAGGCGTTTAACGCATCCTTTTGTCTCTGTCTTCAACACGGATGATGGACCAAGGAGATCTCAGTGCCCTGAGCTGGAGGACCACGACTGTAAGAATGATCAACTCCCAGCTGACCCTGAAATTGTGTGCTCCACCTGGATCCCTACAAATCTATGGGACCTGATAGGATTCATCAAAGAATCCTCAGAGCTAGCTGATTTCATAGGAAAACCTTTTCTGATGATTTTTAGGTGGTCTTAGGAGTCCAAGGGAGATGGCCCAGCTGACTGAAAGGTGGTGAATCTTGCGCAGTTCCAAGAAAGGCAAGAAGGACCCCAGAAACTACAGGCCTGTCAGTGCCTCACTTCAGTGCCAGTTAAAGTTACAGAAAAGATTATTCAGGAAAGTATTGAAAAACACCTGAAAGACAAGTCATCGGTCAGCATGGCGTTATGAGAGGAAAGTCCTGCTTATGAAACTTGAATTCCTTTTATGACAATATAACCCACCCAGCTGACCAATGGAAGCCAGTGGAGGTAATCCTTTCAGATTTCAGTAAAACTTTCAATGCTCTCTCTCACAGTATCCTTCTGGAGAAAATGTACAGCACACAGCTGGATAAACACATCGTGGGGTGGGTGAGCAACTGGCTCACAGGTCAGGCACGAAGGATTACGGTGAGTGAGGTGACATCACACTGGTGACCTCTCACCAGTGGGGTTCCACAGGGCTCCATCTTTATTTACAGCTGCACAATAAACTGCAATGATAAGGCAGGTGAACACATTTTCAAGAGAAACAGATAAGCTCTTGTCCCAGAATTCAAGTAAACATGTGCTGGTACTTTTTTAGAACATGTCTGAGTTATCAAGCATCTAAAATATTACTAAGTCCTATAAGAGTCTGCTGTAGAACAGAGTTTTCTGTATCTTTTTTTTTTTTTTTTGAAGTAAACTGAAATATTTTGTGGCATAAATGCAGTTAATTTCATTTGGAGACACCAAGTGAACACACTCCAGTACACACATTTTATACTTCTTGATCCAGGAAGTTATTTCTCTGCCCATTCCAGAACCTACCCAAAAATAATAATAGCAAAACATAAAGAAAGCTGCCTTCAAAAATTACCATGTACAAAGTTATCAGTACAAAGTTTTCCTCACAATTATGAAGGCCAGATAAAAACCAGGGCTTGTAAGTCCAATATCCTATCTTGCAAGTATTTTTTCATAATGATGCACACACAAATGATGCACGGACCTGCCTTTGAATCCACAGATTAGCACACTTTTAGCATCTTTGTAGAATAGCTGTATGGTACCCAAATAGAAGGATTTACTACTCATCTGCCACCTTTTTCTGAGAGTTGCATACTGTCACAGTTTTCCTCCAGCCCCCTCCCCAAATACTTATCTTAGGCTTCTTCCAGTTAAAGTTTGCCATTAACACAGACTTTCCACAGAGACGGAGTCATATAAGCAGCATATTTTAAACAAATTTATTTGACTTTTTGTTACTAGAAACCAAGTACTTTGGGACAAGGAAAAATAATCACTTTGTAGAGTTTGTTTGCTTTTACTCATGGCCCCTACTTATCTATGCAGATCTGAAAGCCTTCCACTGCTATGCTGTAGTGACATCACTGCAGTGACATCATTGCCTCACATTTAGCCTCTCTGAGAAACATCTTTCAGCCCTCCCCAGCTGGCTCCCTCTAGGAGCTCTAGACTTGAACAGCCTCTAGAATTGTCTATGATACTTAATCAGAATCATGTACTTATTATGATCCATCTATTGAGAGATGCCTCTACCCAAATTAAGATGCAAACAGGACCACATGCCACAGTCAATAAAATGGATTCTATTTAACAGTAAATGTGAGGTAGAGATATAGAAAGTAATGGGGGTGGGGGAAGGGAAGGAAGAGAGACAGAGGGAGATCAATCAGAAGATAGTCACCACTCCATGGATCCAGTAGCATCCCATTGGTCCTTCCTCATCCTGGGCTTCTAAGTGGTGGAGGTTCCTGGAATTTCTCTTCTGGGGCTACCACCTTTCCAAGTTCCTGGTATCTACAGCGTGTAGATGCTGTTCTTGAAACTTGTGGTGATATGTGTATAAGCAGCTTTTTCCTTTCCTACAGTTTGCCACACTAGGAAATTTTGCCAGATGTATTAACTGGGATGCCCATACCAGATCTCACCTCTGCTAGGCCTGAAATTAGCACCTTTCTGCTCCAAATTCATCTCTTCTGTGCTTATCTCAAGTTTCTTCTGTGGTAGCTAGCTGTTCTTATGGCAAATTCCTGCTATGGCCTTTGACAGTGTTTTAAGCAATTGTGATCTTTTAGTCTCTCACAATATTATGATAAAAAAATTAAGTAAATTACCTGTTACTAATAAATTAAAATAGAAAGGCTATGCCAGACATTTCCAAGGACAGAGCACCAAGACTGAAACTCCCAGAACTTCTGCTGGATATGGCTGTAAAGAAAGCTCTGCAACCAAACACTTGGCCATGTTCAGTACTGCTGGAGACTAGCAATCGTTTTGACTAGTGGTCTAACAAAACCCTGGTGTACAAGAGCTGTTTATTTTCTGGTATACCAGCCTGAAGTAGCATTTTTGTTTTACAAGGCTTCTTTTGCCCTTTACTCCTACTGGTTCACCCAAAATTCTGTCCTAACCAATCTTTCTTCAATCAAAAATCTCATCCTACTGTAGCACATATGACCAGAGATCTTTTAATTTACACTGGCCTCCAATAAAGTTTTCTACCTTAGCAGAAGGGTTTCTCTCAAAATCATACTCAACTCCCAGTGCAGAAAGAGGAAAATTCCTTGAAAATCCCTAAGAAACATAAACCAGAAAAATAAAGATCTATGCTTTGGTTCCTTTCCACACACTGATAAAGGCTGACAGGAACTAAAAAATCCCCAAACTGACATATACAATACATCTAATTTCCAGAATAAAGCACTCTAGATTCAAAGGGAGAAAAACATACAGAAACTCTTCTATCTTTTATATGGAGAAACTGTCTATTTAATAGCGTATGCTGTATTATAATGTCTGTCATTGTTCAGGATATGAAATCTATCAGTGATAAAGAAAAATCCCCTTATTTTTCTGCTTACTCAGTTTTTTGTCTTGTTTTGTGTTTGGTACCTTGCCTCTTTGTTTTCTGCAAGGAGACTAACCCAGGATTGTTTTACAAGGAAGTCTGACAGTACTGACATGAATTGCACCAACACAACAGCAGCAGAAGCACAGATCTGGGAAGAAGCAGATCCTCCAGTGGTGGGATCCTTACTAAGAGAAATGTTAATAGAATCATATATTCTAGCCAGCATGAGTTGTTTTATGTTATCAGTACTATCCACAGTAATAAGCCTCATAAGAGTGCTTTCAGTCCTGCTTTCTGCTGCTCATTGTCAAGACCACTGATCTATAGGTTTGGTAGTCAATGGTGGTCAGGAAGGCAACACAGAGGATTTCTCAAACAGTCCTTTCTTGCTATCACATAATTATTACTTCTCACACTCTTTCATATACACAGAAAAAAAATATTATTCCTTATTTTTAGCTACCTGAAAATATCTTTCCAAAGATGTTTTTTAAGGCTTAGACTAGTAATTTGAAAAAAGACAAATACATACTGATGAAATTTAATTATAGAATCAGTAAGTTTGGAAAAAAAATCTCTAAAATCATCAAGTCCAACCATTAGTCCAGGTCTACTATGTGCACCACTAAACTATATCCCCAGGTGGCAGACCCTTTTGAATACTTTCATGGATCATATTACTACTGTTTCCCTGGGCAGCATGTTCCCTTGTTGCTATTCCATATTAGAGAGTTTGGTAAAGAAGTTTAGCAGTGAAATGGAAAAAACATGGCAAAAGATTTTGGTTACAAACAAAGAAAAAACATAGGTACCTGAAAGGGAGTGGGCACAAGGCTTTCCCTTGCAGAATATAATAAACCATACTCCATGTTTAGAGACTGTAGACTACAAGAGCAGTTTTTTAGTGGGTGATGGAGCTTAAAACTGGACCTAACAAGAGTTTAATTGTAAAACAGGGGCGAGATTCATGTATGAATTGACACATACAGGCAATCAGGGTGACCAGCAAACCCCAGCCAAAATGCAAAAAGTAGCTTATTTCATTACCCGCTGACAACACTGGGCAGCAGAGGCACAAGGGGACACAGGCTCTCTTAGGCTTAGTTCATCCTGGTGAGCAGCAGAGAGGCCTGCTGCCTGCCCCAATAAATCAAAAGGCTTCACGCGTGCGCAGTTATCACAAGGCTGTGCTTTAATGATCTCTGAGCTTTTGATCTCTCTCTTTCTCTCCCAGGAGGAGGCTCAAGCATGTCTGTGAGCGTGTGTTATCTCTGCACAGGAATTCTACTTCTCAAAAAAGGAAGAGAATGAACACCATCAGGACTTCCCCCCCTCCTTATTCTTGGCATTCTCAGCTGCAAGGTCACTTAAGTGAATTTAGTATCCTCCTTGTCACTGTTCTGTTTTTAACCCTTTCCCCAGCAATTAACATAATAGATTATGACACAGGCATATATATCACAAAACATATGTTTTGTAAGTATACTCAGTATCTTCTAGGACCTCCTTTCATAATAATTTAAGATTATTTTACTATATATAAAATTTCAGTCCTGCTGAAATGACCACCACTTCATATTTGCTACAACAATCTGGGATGGCATGTCCAAATTTTATGAGCAACCATAACAACTATCCCTAGATTAATATTTTAATCTACCAAATCAATTAGCAATTGGCTGCTAGCAGTTGGGGTAATAAGTTACCACTAGAAAAGCTTATGAATAAGGAAATCCCACACTGACTTTGCAACACTGGATTTTTTTGAGAATTCCTTGACACACTTCAACAAAATGGTCCTTATCTACCTCATATTCCATAGGCAAGGGTAGTCCCACAAGTCCAGAATTATTGCTTGTCCTTGCTTAGCTGAATGAATCCAGAGCTGTGGCTCATCAAGTAAATTTACCCCACATTTCTTCCCCCTCTCACTTAGCCACAAAGGTGAAGAAAACAGGGAAGCAAACACATCTGCCTGTCTGCCATCTTAAGACACACCCACGACTGCTGCCTGCATTCATCAGTGGGACCACTAACAACTTGCAGAACATCTGTAGGGTTTAGTAAGTATTTTACACTCCATCATAGGAAAAATCACAGGCAATACTGCTGAGGAATGTTGCAGCACAAACTATCTGCTCGCAATAATAAAAATGAAAGTGCTCACCTGATAGAGTCAATCATTAACTCATATAATTATTAGTCTTGCTTGTACAATAAGCTGGAATGTAAACAGTTCTCTTTGAATTTCTGCATTTAAAGCAAAAAAAAAAAAATCCAATATATGAATGATAACACGACCTCAATTCCATGTGGGCAGACAAATGGTGATCCCTTATCTATTTGAGACTTCATCCAGTTGTAATCCTAAGAGAAAGCTTTACTTGGTTTTGAAAGCTGATAGGAATCAATAAAATCTGAGTACTGCATTTTCACTGTCTATGCACCTAAATTGATGGACCATGACAATTATATTTGAAATCCCTGTACTACTGCATTGCAATTTCTACAACAGTAAGGTTAGATTGTACATAACCAGTCTGGAAGAAACAAAAATCCAAGCCAAAGCCAAGATATCCTTCTGTTTTCACGGCAACTGCTAATGCTATACTGTGGTCACTGGAAGTAGAGAGGCTCTGTGGTCTTCATTCAAAAGGGTTTTCAAGAACAGACTGGATAAAGCTCTGGCCTGACCCCATGTTAACCTCCAAACTTTTTTTCCATCCTGAATTATCTCACAAGTCTGTGAGCACTCCAAGTGGTTCACCTATTATTGTTAGATTGTACTAAACAAGTTTGCTTTTTTGCATTACTTATTTTTGCACTTGCCAGAAATCTATATTTAACTCATTCTTGCCTTATTAAGTACTGTGCCAAACAGAAGGCACATCTTTCTATGTTAACAACACTATTTCTCAAGTACTTACAATGCAATTTATTTTCTTCTATGCCAATTAGCTGGATTCTAGTTCCAAATGGTGGGTGTGGGAGATAAAGGAATCACTGCAATTTATGAAAGCTTAAGACTGTTTTCTCAGATACTCTGACTTGCTCCTTTTGAAAGAAAGTTACTGCACAACTAAAAACTGTTACGGTTTTATAAAACATATAAATAGGGAATAAATAACGTACTTTCCCATCTGAATTTTAGGCAAGCAATAAATTATTGAAGAAGGTTATGTTCAGTAGAGTGTTCTGTCCAAAAATTTATTGCTTTTTTCTGTCATGACCCATGTTCAGCTATTGCTTACCAGAACAAATTTTTTCCAAAACAAGTAATGCGAGAGATTCTGCCTATTTTGCTGAATTTATATGCTAGGCACATTTTAAAATTCTCAAATAAAGTGGATAGCCAGTAAATTTACAACTTTACTTTTTTTCTTCAAAACAATGTGTATCACTGAGGTGGTATCTACTGGAATTTTCATTTTATATTTCAACCATATTAGAGCATTAATAGTCTGTATTATGAGTGACTTTTACAACACCATGCCATTCTAGCTGTTTCACCACTATTACAATGGGGTTTCCAAGTTTATAAAGGTATGCTATTTCAACATGCATTTTTACCATTATGACCAAAAAGACTGTTAGTGTTTCAAATACAATTCCCAATCCCACAAAATTTTAGAAAGCAACAGCATTTTCTGTTTCTTACTGAAAATCACTGTGTATAAATTAATTTTACAATATGTGGCATTTTTAGATTTAGAGAAAGAAAATAAAGGAGGCAGACACATCTCCTCCCTTTTTACAAAAGAAATGTAATAATATAGACAACTACTACAATTTCTATGACTTTTAAATCAGTAGAATTAGTGTACCTGTTTCTTAAGAATATTTCTTAAACTGTTCTTTATATTTACCACTTTTTCTTTATATGTACTTAATTACTTCCATTTGCCAAAAATAAAGGTCATAAAAACAATCTTGAATTTTTACTTAGATTTCTTGACTAACCTGCAAGTTGTAAAACCTTTAACTGTGTTCTATTTAATGCACTTAATAGATGTAAAAGCTCACAAGCAATGATATGAAGGATAATTTACGCTTGCAATGCATTTTTGTCCAATTAATAGATTGCCTGTGTGTTGCACACTTTGCATGACAAAAGAGCAGAATATTAAACTGCCATTTATGAATGCATGAAATTGCACTTTGTAAATTAGAAGTGCCGAAACAGAAATTTTTCACCCTGTTTAGGAAATAAACAGTCCTTAACCAATTAAATTGCATTGTAATAATTCTATGATTTATTGCAAGTTGTTTAACTTTCAAAACTTGGCTAACCCATATTAAGGTCACAATCCATCATGTCTTGCTTGGAAAGTCAGCAAATAATGGCTGTTGTAGTAGCTGCTTTTGATGATAGTATGAAAGAAGTATTAGCACTTGTCAACAAAACTGCTTACAAGTTAACATTAGCATGCATGGGCTGCTGTACCTATTTATTATTCTGGCAGCTTCACACATATTGTTACAAGCTTATAAAACATTTTGTCGGGTGGAAACCGAATGTACACTGTTTGGTTTTCTGATAGACTGGCAGCATAAATGTCTGGGCTGACTTAGTTTAGGTTAAGTGTAAATAGAGACACAAATTCTTCAGCCTGTTCTCTTATTGATACTGAAAAGTACTGAATTATTCAGCATCTAACTCTTCTGTTTGTGTCTATCACAGTTATCAATTACCCATCAGTCTTCTTGTCAAAACAGAATGGATTAATCTGGCTGAAAACAAGACAAAGAAGTGGATACAATAACAGAGGTGCAGGGTTGCCAAACTGTCAACGGGAAATCCAGGCAGTGACAATTACCGTCAAAAGTCAGATATCTGGCTTAAGTGAGCAAGTGATTTCCATTTACAAGCAAAGAATGCACTTAGCTTACTCTAAGTAAATTAATCTACCTACTTTGCCTACTAATGCATTATCAGCAGTGATAGTCACAGTGATTTTGTCAGTCACGCTGCTCAGATGCCTTTATAGCTCAGTGCTTTCTGTGCAAGTTGATACTTAAATATAAATATATACAAAATGATATTTTATACATTAAAAGAGAACTTCTGAATGTGACTACTTGTGTTAGTTTGATCCATTGTACATGTAAGTTTGTAAGAGAAATTAAGAAAATCTTTGAATTTAATCAAGTAAATCTTTGAATCAGGCCTGTGGAATACACTCAACTTCTGTTAGAGCTAGACTTCCATTTTCCTCCCAAGCTCTAAACTTTGAAATCTTGCTTGGTGAACTCTTTAGGTCCCTCTATTACTCTTGAAAAAGCAAGCAGATGTATGTGATTTCATTTGTATCTTTAAGTAAAATGTCAGTAACACAGCTCCCAGTCTGGAGCAAAGCTTTGGCACCCACTGAGTCATGTTTGGGATTCTATCAGAGGTTTCTGTTTGTTTACCTTCTGCACCTCCTCCTCCCCCCAGAGTAATATCATCAGAAAAGACTCTTCTAAACTGTTTTAGTTAATCATTACTCATGCCTGAATCCTTGCAATTATGGCAGAAGATTTCAAGAACTTGATATAAGCCAAATTTTCTAATGTATACTGCAATAAAAGTTTTTGTATTTAGCATATTTTACACTTATTTTAGAAACTTATCTGCTACCTGATTTTAATTCTTACACAGACATGGAGTACTACATTCTGGACTTTTAAATGCTTGTTAAAAATTACCAGTATTTCCCATTACGTATAAAATGACATCAATAATGCAGATAATTCACAAAATCTTGGGACACAACTTGCACTTGAACATTAAACAGTTTGACAGACCAAAAAACTGGTATCCACATATTTCTACATAAATTATTGTAATTCTTTTAAAGTCAAAATATGGTCAAGAGTATCACCAGAGTAATAAATTTGCAAAAACAAGAACAAAACCCCCCCAAACTAACAACATAAAATCCAAACAAAAACACACACACATAATAGAAACAAAGAAACAAAAAACAAACCAACTCACTCCCTGAAATTAGCAGATATTTTGCAATCATTTTCCCTACATGGTTGACTCACCGCTGATCTCTCTAAATATTCACTAAAATGCAGTGAAAGCCATTATGTCACATTATTTCAGTAAAGTAGTGACATTTACCTGTTATATGTTAATCTTCCAATTTTTTTTTTTTCATTTCTATTAAGCATGAACAGTACTTGGCTGGCTCTGTTAAGCACTTGATGTCAAGCATCAGGATTTACTGGCAGACATTTAACAGTCAAGAAAAAAATTGCACTTTTATAAAAGTTATTCAGATTCTATAAAAGAAATCAGCATTGCTAGACATTTGCTCAGTTCTTTTAATAACTTTAAGACTATAATATTCATAGTGATAAACAAGATACATATTCTAATATTCCTTGTTCTTCTATTGGAGATATGTTCATTTGGATCTCTGTAAATTTGTGTGGAATTAGTGTCAGGTCCAGGTCTCATTAACTCTCTTGATCACTTTTAAGTGAAACAGTATAAAGAGATCTCATGGTATCTTTCATGAAGACCTTTCCAGTTCCAACAAGGAAACAATATAAACTTAACTGTTACTTAATTCTTGACAAAACTGCTTTGTTGTCTCAAAAATTAAGAAATCATTTTTTCCCTTGTAACTGGTGAGAGCAGCTATCATTATTATAAAAGACATAAAACAATTGGAACAGAAGAAATTTTTGCTTCATGTCAAAGGTTTTAAAAACTAGTTACAGAAATCAAACACTGCAATGAAAAGAAAATTGCAGCAGAAGCACTTATTCACTTCAAATGTCAGAGAATAATTTTCATTTTAATATAAGGTTTTTTGTCTTTATTTTAAGATCCAGCTTACTCATTTGTTTACTCAAAAAGTTATTAATTATGGCCACTAGATCTATCTGCATACTTGAAAATTGTCTAAGTTTTTCATGTAATGTCCACTGGATTTCCAGAAAAATCAACACATCAGCTTCAATAACATCTGTTATATGAGACAATAAGGAGAATAATGTTGACATTACCAATCTGATGAAACACCAGTCCAAATTTAACATTAAGGCAAAAATTGTACCAGTTGACATAGCTTGTACAACTTCCAAAGATTGCTTCTTATGGTAAACATATTTCAATTATAATCTTACTATGTTTTTCCCTGAAGAGAGGCACATATCTGAGGACTGAAAGGATTAATTTTTATTTCTAATACCTAATTATATGAAGACTGCTGCTCATGAGGCATTACCTAGGTGTGAGTATGAAGCAGCAAAATGGCTGCACCTGTTTAATTCTGCAATTCAGAAAAAAATAGTTTAACCAAAACCAAGGACCAAATGTAGGTCTGTCACTATCGTGCTTCTGATATAAAAGCAGAAAATGCAGAACAGAGAGACCCCTCCAATGGCAGGGACTTCAGGCTGTCAAGGCTGCTGGAGTTTCCTTTGAGATAGTCAGCAAACATAGCCTCCAACCTGCAGATGGAGAGCCCCGACCAAATCTCAATATCATCATGAAAACTGAAAATATGCAGGAGATAAAAAAGTATCAGAGCAGTTGGTGATAGATTAACATTTTATAAAGCACATCTCACTTGATGGCTTCTTGCATTGATTGTCAAATGTTAGGTACACTAAAGCAAATTCATACGAGGCACAAAATTAAAATCTAGTATGCATATTATCAAGCAGCATTTGAGGTAATCAAGCTTTTTACATAAAACTGCAAAATCATATTCGACAGTTTAAGTAAGATTAGGCAACAATAAAGAAGAGCATTTGTGCAGATTATCATGAGGTTTCAGAGGAACTTTCCAAGCCTAAAAGACAAAATAACACAGGAAACTGAGGTAATCCCAAACCTACCCACAGAACTATAAAGGTTAGGATGCTGCTAAAGAATGTTTTCAGAATTCTTAGTAACTTTCATTATCCCACTTTCAGAAACTAAGCAAAATGCAGTTGTGGCAAATTATATTATCTTTCCTTGGTTTGAAAGTTTAGTTCAGAGGTAGCCTCTCCAAAGAATTAAATTAATTATGTATAAAGTAATGGTGCTAATGTTAAAAGATTTTCTAAAATGCTGACAGCTCCCAAATGGAAATATTTTGAGTGTACAGACTTCATATTATTGCTTGATATTATTATTATTAAATTACAAACATAGCAGGTTAAGAAAACA
The DNA here is from genome assembly GCF_048771995.1 of Taeniopygia guttata. Taxonomy (NCBI): domain Eukaryota; kingdom Metazoa; phylum Chordata; class Aves; order Passeriformes; family Estrildidae; genus Taeniopygia; species Taeniopygia guttata. Next base: position 18,670,422 of record NC_133063.1, on the reverse strand, counting down.
ATGTATTTATTAAGCTGTCCACCATACCTGCTTCTGTTACTCACCTGCTTGTTTCAATATGGTAGAATCTGTCTTGTTTAAAGCATCATGCCAAGCAGAGTTATTATCAACTACTTGGCATTGAACATCTGTGGACACAAAACTTTTCTAATTTCTTTTGAGTATTTCGCAGTGTTTGATGTGTTACTTCAAGCTAATTCTACATATTTTCTGAGGGAAAACCCCCAGCAAGTTAAAGAAAATAGAAAATAAATTATTATGAACTGGTGCATTTGAACGGTGCTTCATCTAATGCAGTCTGTGCAATTCTGCCCCATCTTCAGATAGGCGATTATCATTCTGAATCATCCATAAAAAGAGGACAAGGATCAGAACTCCCTCTGTGATCACAGCTTATTCCAATTACCATCCTAAAAATACTTGCCTTTCACTCTTCAAAGCTTGTATGGAAAGAGAATCCCAAGGGTGGTCTAAAGAACCCCTTCCCAACCTACAGCCTGTTAAAAATGATAAAAACAAGACCCTGGCTAAGAAACTGACATTCTTAACTGCGGTAATAATGAGATACATGAACTGAAAATTGCTTTTGAAAAATCAAACTGATCAACTGATCATGGCACTTCAATTGCAAGTCAAAGTATCAGGGTAAGCAAAATTTCCCTTTCAACCCATAACAATACTTAAAGAAAGAAGAAAAAAATTCTGCTGGGTATTGGAACTTTCGGGTTCTTTTCATCAGGAGCCCACATTGGTATTAATAGTGTGGGTTGCATTGAGTCAGAGTTACAAGTCTCAGGAACCATACCTTTGTCAAACTCCATAGGAAGGCCTGCTTCCACCTATTAATGCTTTTCACCTAATGTTTTATTTTGAGACATTTTATTGGCCTAGAGGGGAAACAAATACCAGTCTTCCTACAGAGCACTAATTTTTTGAGAATGAAGTGTCTGACAAAACATCATCATTATGACTAACTTGCTTTCAGAACATACCTATGGGCATACAGTAGTACAAGGTCTGTCTACTTTGGCTAACATAGTTACACTTACAGTCACAAATTTTTCTCAGAATGTCATATAAAGCTTATAAAAACATAATGAACAGCTGTTTAAAAATTAAAATAATTGATCAAAATGAAAAACACTGTTAATTTTAACCATAATTAATGAGTAGACCTGACACACAACTACCTAGTTTCTAGTGAAAAAATACATTGGTAGAAAATGTTGTTTAAGCAAAAGTTAAATCCTACACAGGAATTTTTTTTCCCCCCACTGGAATTCCATATTTTAAAGCAGAGAACAGAACTAATAACACTCCATCCTATTTTTGTCCATTATTTTGAGTAAATTGAACTGTTTCTTTTTCTCTCAGTTCAACAATGATGTAAGTTTATTGAGCTGCTCATAGGCCTTAGATAGATTGTGTATTTATTGAATGTCCCATATCTCTCATTATTTTTTATGGGGAAGATTTTTATGTGGCATCTTTGGGTTAGTGCGCAGGAGATTGAAATGCAACATTGCTAACATGAACCAAATGGAACTTTTCCATTTAACTCAAAATGTTCCATAATGAACTGTGCTTGAAAATGCTTCAAAATCTTCGGGTTTGGAAAAATAACAGTTTTATTTTTCAGTATTCATAAAAATTGTCTAAATAAAGAGTATTGATATCAGAAAGACTAAGCAGGCATTTAATATATAGAAACTCAAATTTTTTTGCCCTATGTGAACTTATTTTTTTCTCAGTAGTTTATAGACTGATGAAAAACGCTCATATTGAATTAAGTAATACATTTATGACTATTTCTATATTAAAATTTTAAATTATAATAGAGATGACTGATTATTTGCTTTATTAACTTAGCATTGATCAACTTTTTTCTTATCTTGTTCTTATCAAGGTGAGGCTAGCACACAACAGCTAAAACCTATTTATCAATAAACTAAGGTAGGATTATTCTGAATTCAAGAGCATAATAATAGTTTACACAGTCATAGATGAACTAGAATTAAAATAGATAGCCTAAGAATAAACAAAAAAGCCAGTTATATAATTCTGGGCCCTAGCAAGAAATAAAAACACAATTGGAGAACCTCAACAAGGACAACAACAGTCTGCTTCTATGGCTATAGGGTGATCAATAACTATTTAAAACTAGCTTAAAATGGTTTAGAATATTGATGGTATGCAAAAATATTCTTATTTTGGGAGTACAAAGATAAATGAACAAAATTACATGTATTAATATATGCAATAATTTGCATAAACAGAAAATACTTTGCAGTTTTGGAGAGGAGAAGAAAGCAGATAGCAAGAGATATGAAGAGAGCACTGGACTAACTAACCAAATGGTATGAAACACAGGCATGGTGTAAAACTCTGCTCTGCAGAAAAATATTTTAAAAGATGCCAGAAAGAGGAATTTCTTTTGCAAAAAAAATTTCTAGAAACATCTTAAGAAGGAAATTTAGAAGGCAGGCACATGAAACCAATTGTAGGATGTTGACATCCCTTTCCATTAAATACTTTTCCCAATCACACCTACTTAGAGAATAATGCACAGCTACATTTAATCTGTCCAGTTTGTGTCTCTTCCTTATCAGTAATTCTTAAAATGCACAGTTCTGAAAGAACTGACAAGACCTACCTTGCTTACTGAAAGCATTTGGTGGCAATTACCTTCAGGCTACTTTTGTGCTGTATAAAAGTATATTTTACACCTGTTAAGAATTTGCTATCTTTCTATTTCCTTTGTGCTCTTTTCCAATAGGAAAACCGAAACTCTGTGTATGCACTATACATTAACTGCACACATATTTTCACTGTTTTCAGGTACAATATAAACTTTTTAACCTTGCATGACTGCTTCAGAGCTCTCATCAGCCTGACTCGTCAAAGGAAATACCATTCAAAATCAGAGAGCTTCTGTATGATATTTCTGCATTATCCTCTAGCCTATTCTTTTTACATACCCTAATTTATTTTTGACAGCAGCCTCACTTTTAACAGAAATTTCCATTCTTTCTCTAAATTAATATTGCCAATACAGTAATAATTGAGGAAATATATAAATGCTTCAAAATTTTCTCCTCCTTTACTTTGCACTTCATCTGGAATTGTTCCTACCCTTCATTTAATTTGGTCATGATTCTCCTCTGGATTTAATTAACTCAATCCCTGTCCCCAACAAAGCCAGACTATATCCTCATGAACAAAACAAGACCAAAGCCAACCTCATCAGCATCAAGTTTAAAATTTGTCATCCAAGAGCTGAATAACCAGGTTATTTTTAAGTGTCAGCAAAACCAATTTGTGATCAAAGGTTCTTTTACAGTTGGAGATCCATGGCATAGGAATTAGCCATTAATATCTGGTTAAGTATCACCTCAGGGCTATGTAACTCATATACAGGCACAACAGGACTAATCCTGAAACTGAGCTGGGCCCACAATTAATGTAAGCCACCTTGAAGAATCATTAGAATAGCTGCCCGAATTTCAAGGTACAATTTAGACAACAATCCCTTTGAATTATCTCTTTCCCAAGTCTCCTGTTCAATAAGCAGCATGCTCTGCTTAATGTGACATAAAAGCCTGGAATCTCATTCTATTGAAATTAAAACCAAGATCTGCTTCTTTATTCCTAAAGGCAGGACATTATCTCTATCCTTAAACTCTATCTATGTATCTATATTGATCTATATGTCTAAAAAGCAACAGGAACTACTGCCAAGACCATTTAATCTGCTGGGTACTCAACTAGGCACCCTTTAAAATTTTATTTAAAAAAAAAGAAAAAGCACATAGCTGGATATTACCAGCAATTATTTCACTAAGTACAATTCAAGTTATAATCTATCTCAACAGGACAGGCTAAAAAATAATGTAGACTCTGATTCATCTCAAGTGTTGCTTTCTATGAATTATGAAGTGTAACTATTAAAAGAAAAAAATACAAGTTTTATGTGAGAACACACAGTTGTTATACAGTCTGTTTAAGTTACTCTGACACAAGATGCACCTCATCTTTGGCTAGATCAGCTTCCTTACTGCCACTACAAAGAGATGTGTTAATTGTGAATTAATTTTTAGATCATTTCCATACATAAAATCCTTCTCAATTTAAAAAATACCAGTTGAAGAAAACAAGCATTTTCCCTCCAGTTCTTTAGAAATTTCAGATTCTGCCTGTTTCAATGGTTTATTTATACTAACTGTATGCACATGAGTTACCAGGTTCATTTAATAACTGGAATTAACAAAATAAACATAAGCACTAAATGCCTGATGAAATTCAAGATATCAAATATGATACTCTGTGTGAACTAAATGACAATGTATTTGCAATTTAAAATGTAACTCATCATAATGAAAATGTAAAGCAGTAGTTCTGCTTTATTCAGTATGGCAGGTCAGTGATCCCTGTGAAGCTACATTGAAGCAAAGAGAAGATTAATAATTTAATTTGGTTCAGTACTGTGCAAGTGGGGCACTGCAAGATATTATTCTGTAACATGGATCGACCAATGAGACACCTCTATTTAATTGTTGGTGACCCATGTAAAACTGACTAGAAATTTTTGTTGTAAACAAAACACAGTGGCCTAAAACAATCCCAGTTATCCCCATGGTGGAGACAGTGGGCTTGATAGAGCTTTAGAGCTCAGCAAATGAAAAAATTGCTATATCATTTTAAGCTGTGTTCTGTGAATGAGCCTTTTTTCAATATCCCTTGGTGAAGCAATGGCCCTCTCAGATAAACCCCCACAAAGCAAATATCATTCATATGGAGTTATGTTTGCTCCTTGTTATCAGGAGTTACACCACTTAATTCATTATTCAATGAATTCATTTTCTTATTTATTAGATGCAAGGTAGCCACTCATCCCTAAAGGCCATGTATGCAAAAGACTGCTTGTAATGCTGTCACTTCAAACCTCTCCAGGCTTTTACATTGCTTCAAGAATTAGGAAAAAAGTAGCAAATAATTTAGATTTATTAATGCTGATATTAAATCTGTATATGATAAAGGCAATGAAAGAAACACTACACAGCTAGCTTAAAATCAACAGATCAACAAAATATCTTATTCCCTGTAGCTGGGACACTGACTCCTGCAGTATAAAACCCACTAGACAGTATTTTATATTTTTAAAGAGATCTGATTAAAAAAATTTAAAAATTATTGGTTTGTCATAATCCTTCCTCCCATTGAAAGGTACCTCAGCCTCTTTCCTCAAGTGCATTTGATACATTCCATCCACTACCACTACCAGAATTATCTGCTCAAGTACTGAATCCTCATAGTGAGCATATGAAAATCAGCGATTAAATGCCACAGATATAGAAGTCCAAAATATTTAAAATATCCTTTTGTTGTATAGTGGACTGTAAGACATATTGCAGCTGATTTTTGTAACTCACAATTGTGTGTTCTCCAATGTTTTTAAATGTAAATTTTGCTAATGACATTTAATAGCACAAAATAAGATCTTCAACTCCTTTTGCACTGCAGTAGCAGTGAACAAGATGTTTCAATTTTACTCTGTAACTTTATGATGTTAGAATCATTAAAATGCAAATGAATTACTGAATTAAAAAGACTTCCAATACACTCTTAGCGCAATTAATATTGTATGAAATTATCTGCGTAATTACACACACCAACATTTATATAAGGCATTGTAAAAAGTCACCAATAAGAAACTGGATGTAAGACTGGCAAGTAAATAGAACAGGCATCTATATATGAAAATGTAAGATATAGCTTACAGTTAGTACTCTGTGTGTCTATTATTACACAATATATTCCACATTTCAGTAATTGAAATATTGAAAAAGTTTTTTTTTCCTAGGAATTCAATCTAATGATGCATAATAATGTACAACTTACAAAAGTTTACAGTAAATATTTTCCTGATATTAACTTTACTTTTAAAATTATATTTAATGACCTGACATTACATAAACAATTGAAACAATAAGGAAACAAAAACCCCCACAAAAAATCATTGCAGGTATACACCCGAAGAAGTGATTGAATGACTGAAAGTAGCATTCTAATTATCGCAATTTATTGCTAAAGTTGCTACAACAAGAAGTGCTTTTTAAAACACTACTTTATATTTTTCTAAGAGTGCATCATATGGATTGTGATTTTAAAAATGTATGTATGATTCCTACTAATCCTGCTCTTATAGCATCAGTTAAACCATCATAATTCAGGAGCTCATCCACCTGACTAATTAACCTTTTATTCTTGCAAGAGCAAGTACAAGATGTATTGCTTTCCTTGAATTCTTAATGCGGCAAGTATAGAAATTCATAAAGTGTAATACAAGACCCAGTTGTTTTCTCTATGTCATGTAACAGTGTCAGTAGCTGGGCTGTGTGGGGAACTGTATTCACATTCATCTGATATTCTGGAGTAATTCTGAAAACTTAGTAGGGAATAATAATAAGAATAATGAATGAAAACTTTTCTGTTAATATAGAGTCCTAACTTTATCCTATATTGTGCAATGTTTGCATTTTTGCACATGGGAGATTTTAAAAGTCATAGAGAGATTTTTGTAGTGCAACCGTATGTTAGATAAAGACATTTAAGCTGTCAGTATAAACTGCTTCTGTTTTCATTTTGCATTTAATTTCAATGCCAGACTCAAGGCATAAATTTTTCATCACCTGCAATGGTATGAATAAAAGATTAAAAAAAGAACTGAGAAGAAATTCTAACACATGCAGTGCATGCAGCACATTGTGCAGACACAGTGTGCATAACTACATGTTTAATTTCCATCACTTTTTCCTATGTCAGGAACACTATTATTTAGTTCATACATCATGCAGCTAATTTCCAGGATTTCAGCTCTGTGGAATTCAAATTTATCTAGCTCTGGAAAATAATCCATTCAACACTCTTGAAATCTGAAGATGATACACATATTGGTAAATTTACATAGTACTTTCTTAACATTAAATAGAATATGTCTCTTGCCATCTAGTGTTGGTAAATTAAGTACTATTAAAATTTTTCAACAGTACATATTCTTGCCTTACTTCTTGAAATAGCAAATGAATAATTCTTTTCCTGTGTTCCAAGAAGCAAGAATTACTAAAAAATTCTGAGCTGATTTCAATTTCTCATTAAGGCTCACTTCATAGTTTAGCTGAAGGATGTTATCAATCCAAAGAGGTGACGTCATGGTCTCACTCTGACAGAATTTTTTATTTAGCACCTAAGAGAGTTTTTAGGAGCATCTTTGATTTTACTGTATTAATACTCAGTAGGGCTTGCATGAAATTCTGTTTATCTCTCTTCAGCAGCCTCTGCAGAATAAAGAAAAGTTCTGTGGAATATACCTTGTTTAGCATTAATGGCAGCCCTTTATATGTTGGAAAATACCTGAGATTCCTAGTTTGACTATTGCCTTGCAGCAAGCTCTTAGGCACACTATACATTCCGGCCAAAAGTTAAAATATTCTTCACTTTGGCACCATTTCTAATATGTATATCTGTACACTGAAACTAATTTAAGGGGGGGGGGGGAAAGACACTGTACAATTTTAATGTAGCAATGTGTCAAAATGTTTCCTAAAAATAAGTTCAAACTCTGGTTTGTAGTGCTTCACCATCAACAGACTGAAACACCTGCTATAATGGTACTACTCCAGTCCCAGGCCTTTTCAGTCTGGGATGAGCACTTTTAATTGGAAAGGTACATTTAATGGATGGTGACTGGATTAATCTGATTTATAGCTGCCAGAATCAGTAGGAGGGAAATACAGCATTTTACTAGTTGCTTCTCTGACTTGGAGCAAAGCTGGTCCAAGTCACCACTTTTGAAGAACTTTTAGGATGGTGTACAAGGTTTCATTTCTAATGCTTCTATTAAGAGTTCAAGCAGGCAAAAAGAGGTAGAATACGAATAATGAACTATTTTCAAATCCAGTAAAAAGTTCTCCATTTGAAATAGACTGTGACATACTGCTGGGGCTGTGTGACACCTGCATTTATGACACTCATTTACATCTACTTCCTCTAAACAAATCAAATTACATCAGCGTTTCAAGCTGTCAACGCATAAAAGCAAAATTATGTATTTATTTTTAAATAAATGTATTTGTTTTTATGTAGCACCACCAATAGGAGCAATGTACTTACTGACAATTCATTTCTCAGTTCCTGGCATCAGCTCTGCAAGGTGCTAGCCTTGATCCAGCACAGATCTTTGCTTTACTTAACAGCAGATGACAAACCATCTCCTATGACGATCTGAACTCTCTTAACAAATTAAAAAAAATTATAGTCTGCACCACACAGGTATAGTCTTATCACATGAGACAATAAGCAAAGGCTAAATGTGGAAACTTAGTGACCAGAAATAGATTTAAATTTGCAGAGTTCCATATAGTTAACCTTTTCCTATAAAATTTGTGACAATGATAAGATACACAGTTACATTACAATGTAATTTTTAGAACAGTTTCAAAGTGTATGAGTAACTTGGGCATCTAGGCATGGTAACTGTGAACTTGTATACATTCATCCGTATCTATTACATATGTATATATAAGATACAGAAATTAAAAAATGCAAAAATAGAAGTGTTGTACTTTAAACACACTTTAAACACATTTAGGAGTACAGGATTCAAGGAATTAACCTGAGAATGGAAACAAGAATAAGCAAATATCTTGTAAAGAATATCTAAAATTACTTCTAGTTCCTTACACCACTGTTTTCAATCAATAGTAAAAAATGAAAATTAATTGGCAGTTAGAAGGTAACATTTTTTTCATGCCACATACTTAGACAAACAACTTCAACATTTTGGACTCTAGATTGTTTCCTCCACAGATAATATTGCATTTCAGAAATGGGATGGAGAACAGAAAGACTTTGTTAAATACTTAGGAAGAGGGATGTGAGTAATCAAACAAATTGGTCCATTACACTCAAGGCACTTTCTGTCTGTTATAAATTTTTCCATCCAACAGGCATTATTTTTCCCAAAATGAGAACGCGTGGAGCAATTTTTATAGTTGTGTCTATGGATGAAGTCACACAGGTAGTGATGCATGAGATGTAAATGTACAAGTTTGTCTTATTCTCTTGTTTGCCTGGAGAGGTTATTTTGATGATGCTTATACTGCATTCAGTTCTGAATTTTCTAAATATGAAACTGGAAAAGTTGGAAAATTTTGGCCATTGTCTGAGTGTTGCTGCATTGGATTTTATTTTAGATTTAGATATTACAGATTTATATTCAATATCAATGATCTTGAATTTTGGTGTATAAATAATTATTCATATCATTTAATTACAGCATAAGCACTTAATTCCAGAACTGCAAAATATAATAAAAGTACAGAAAACACTTAAATTAATTTGCATTGCATCAGCTGGGTGCTAATTTTAAAAAAGCTGGTGAATATCTGCCTTAAGTTTCTAGGCTAATTGATATAAATTTAGGAGCTACTCTGTGATTTCATTATGAAGTACAGCCACAGAACATGATGGCTTCTGTCATTTTGAAATGAATGCTTACAGTGTGGTTGTTTCAATCACATTTCTTTTTTATTTTTTTATTTATTCTAGACACAAGCTCAGGAGACTTCCAAGCTTTGAGTCTAGTAGTAATTTCAGCATAGTGATCCCATTTCTAAAGTTCCACCTATCTCATTGCTAAATTTTACTTAAAATCATGATATTGTGACAGTTCATAATAAATTTTAATATATAATTAATTACTAATGTATTTTGATAGTACAAATCTAATTTAATTTACTCATGTTCTAAAGTGCAACATGAAGTTGATAAAAATAATTTTAGAGTATTCTATTTCTGCTTGCCTACTACAAATCAAAGATTTTCTTCTTTTCATAATACACTATAATATGGTAACAAGTGCATTGAAATTCATCTTGTTAGAATGGTAGTAATATATCCCACCAGGACTACAGTTCCTAGTAGCAATTTAAAATAATTATTGTGAGACTTGATGCTAGACATCAGGTTTGCAATAGAATTACAATGAGGGAAGTATATTAGAGACAAAACATTGCTGGAAGAAAACTTCATAATGGTGCAATTTGGAACTAAGCTTCAATTTTACAGTAATAGATTCTCTTTATGATGGCACAAAAGAGTAAATGCACTTAGCAAATTTAAATCTATTATTAATCACACTTTGTCGATTGCAGTGCAGAAAGGAGAAAAGAAATTAGGTTTTTAGTTCTATTTCTTATACAAAACAAGTTCTGCAATGAAGAGCATTTTAGAAAAATCTCCTTGATATAGCTCAGAAATACAGCAAGTCTTCATAAATGCAGAGAGTTAAAGAGGTTCAAAAACTTTCTTAAATAGTTCTGCATGTATTCTTTTCAGGATAGAAATTATTCAAGATGGTACACCCTACATCACCAAAACAATTTCACTTCTAGAAAAAAAATGTCCAACAAGAAAGGTGAAGAAATGTGATATTCACGATTGCTTTCTCTAATCACTCTTCTTAAATGGAGGGAGGCTTGTACTATTCCTGGTTTACTTATGTCACAATTTTAAGCAAAGTATACTCATTTAAGTATCTAGAGACTGATTTACAGTTTAACAGACCACTGGATGCTTTCAGAAAGATATTTCAAAGAAAGTAACAGAAAGTAACACAATATGGATTTTAGAGAGTTGTCATGCTGCACTGGAAACATTTCTTGTTTTATTATTGTGAAAAACTCCAGTTTTTATACTCTTAATTGTAATTTTACATCTAAGATTAAAATAACAGATAGATTTGGTACCTCTTTTCTATTAAAAATAATCACATTTTTAATAAAAAGAAATACATATCAATATATTAGACTGGCAGATGAAGAGTTGTTTACATTTTGGGGGTTTTTATCACTGATCCTTTATATAAACAGATGTCTGATGGAGACAATTCAGATGAAAATAAAACTTCTAATTTTAGCATTTAGTAGTGTGATAAAGATATCTACCAAAGCACCAGCATATGAAAGCCAACAGTCCTTGTAAATGCTTGTTTTAGATAATATTAATTTAACGTTTATTTTATGATCAGTAAATAAACATTTAAAAATATGTTTAATAAATTCGTATCCCTTATTTTTGAGAGGGAGATTAAGTTTACATTCACCCACATTTTACCTTGACCCATTAAATTGTGTCTAAAATTACTGACAGGCAGACGATCTTCTGATCTTTAATGACTTTAGTTCCATGCATGCTCCAGCCATCACCAGACAATAAATGCACACCCACACTGCAGTTCGCAAAGAATTTCCAAAGCTATTTTTAGATGAGCTGACTTGGATACCAGAAGCATCTTACACAGCATAAGCTCATGTGGGCTAATTTTCTCTGCTTCAGCAAGGAAAATTAGGCTGTGAGGAGGTCCAGACTGTAAGCTCCCAGTACCCAAGGTACCTCATGTATAATATCCCCTGTATTATTTCTCCTATCTTGCAGAATGTAGCACAGCCGTGGCTGGAGGAAATCAATCAGTCCCCCCGTACGACAAAAATTTAAAAAATGGTTCCACGTCAATGACTTCACGTGAATGAACATGCATTACCCCATCCTTCTCACATAATTTTCTTGGGGATGCTGCACACTTATTGAACCAGATGACCCTAGTAAGGTCTGCAGAATAACACATCTATAACATTACAAACAAGAAGTTCAAGTACTCAAACCAGTTTTCTGAAAGAGGAGTTGAAGACAGACAAGTCTATTCTTTTTCTACTTCCTTCTGAAGAAGACATTATTTAAAGGAAAAGGGGGACAGAGGGAACTACCTGCTCTATATGCAACACCTAGAACAGGTGGCATTACTAGCTTCCATAATTATTTCTGAAGTCTCTGCTAGTTCATTCTTACCAAAGTGAAGAACAACTTCATTCTTCTTAAAAGTAAAACATTCAACTGTGATATACATACACAGATGTAAAAGCAATTAGACAAGCAAAAGGAGAAAAAAATCCCCATAAATTAACAGTATACTTAGATTAATTCATTACTCAGTGAAAGCTTTTTTATTGTCTTTATGGTATTTCAGAATTTAACTTAGTTTAAAACAAATTACTCAGCCAACATTTTTGAAGGATATTAGAAATTTCAAGTTAAAGTTTCATTTTTGAAGGATATTATAAATTGTAGGCATGTCAATGTCAATTGATAGTTTTTATAATGGAAACAAACACTTCCTATAAACAACTCCTTAGCATTCCTGAAAAAAAATCCTGAACAAGTGAAAGTTTCCTAAAATGTCACAAATGGCCAGAATGATACACACTGAGACCTCAGGATAGTGAGATAATGTGCATCTGACCCAGCTTGTTCAAAAAGACTGTAAGTACTGTATAAGTCAATAAAAACAGTTATATGTTTCTTATTTCAATGATTCCAGCATGAATACTACTATAGTCCTTTTCATTTTCTTCACCTAGTCCATACACAGTCATCAGTTTATAGTTTATAGCACAGGTGATGATAATGCCTGTGTGTTTATTATAAATCCATGCCTTTTGATTACTAAACAGAATTTAAGAATGTCTGTATCTTGCAATGATGAAGAAGTCCAGCACCTAAGGACCTGTAATGCAGAGCTGACTCTGGCTGAAGCATGGTGTTTTAAAGCCAGCCTGCAGCCAAGGATTACGCCCATGCTGTGTGTCATACTGACTCCATGAAACATCTATTTTCCAAATGCCAACAAGAATGGCATTTCTCATGGATTTTCCTTCCTTTCTCTGAAATATCCTGCCTGATGATCAGAGGTCACCAAACTAAAATACTAGGAAAAAAACCAAAATCCTGTCAGTTGCTCAGTATAGTTTATGAATTACAAGATGCTATGCTAAAGAACAAGACAAAAAAGAAAATAAAATACATCATAATAGCAGCTCCCAAGACTGAGGGAAACAATTCTGACAGCATGCAACTTTTAAAGCTGAAGAGCACAATCTGGAATAATACAGCAGAAGAGTGTTCCCATAGCATACACCTGACAAAATCTATTAAAACAGATTATATACAAGTCTAATGGGACAATCATATGCTTTTAAGGCATGGTTCTAAAATTAAATTTTCTGTCTTTTGACCCTATATGATTTTCAAAACCAACAAATAATTTTTTTTCTATTTATACAATAGCTACTCCAGGATAGGACCAGATGCTCTGCCTATATGTTCTATATTAGGCACATGGCCATCCATAACCTGAAAAAGGAAAAAAATGAGCTTATATGATGTAATACTTTCTGTAAACTTAGCATTTGTTGCCTTCACTTGCAATCTCCAATGCTAGTTGAATGATAGCACAAATTTCTTCTCCATAATACATAATCTAGGGAAAAATCTAAATTATGTGAAGTAGAGAACCCCACTAAACAATTTCTTCAGAAAATGTCAGAGTTATTAGACTCTATATAACTTAGATAAAGGAGTATAATACATGCAGATTAATAATTCCTATTGGGACTGATGGTGAGACATTTTTTGTCTCAGATTATCATAATTTCCAATTTTTAATGTGAAAGTCCATCTGTGTACTTCTAAGCACCATCAAGCAAGGTCTAAGACAGGACAATGAAACTTTCACATTGAATAATATCCATATAGAGGTATGTATATACACAAGAAAGTTGCCAGCATCAATAACAGGCACTAAAATTAGTTTGACTTTCAGATGAACCAGAACTTGTTTAAACAATCTTCATATTTACAAGCAGGCAATGAAGAAAGATGAGAGATTAGTTTTGCCCCTAAATAAACAAGATTGAATAATGGGTCCATGAAGAATTACTGTCTATTTTTCAATATTAGCAAAGAACTCAATTTCTTATGGTAAAAAAATATGTAGATTTAAAAATTACTAATCCCAGAGTTTTCAAACCTATGATACACTAATAGTTGTAAATGCAGATTACTTTACTATCCTGAATAGATGAATTAAAAAGTACACAAATGACTGTGACTGGCAGTTAAAACTTTAAAAAGAAAGTCAGTGAGTAGTTACCATGAAGCTGAAGATCATAAGATAACTGACAATAATAGATCAGTAAAATTTAAAAACAATAGATATTACATTAATAAAACAACTGTAATTTAAAACCAAAAACATACCTATGCTGTAGGTTTGAATGAACCAGTCTATACACAGAGAAATGCTTCCCATGAGATTAGATTGTCCTTTAATATTTCCTTTCAATGACATAAAAAACCACATCATAGTGGCTCTTGCTGAATGTAGGCCCTTTGCCATGGTAGTTCAGGAATTCCATCCTTTGGACAGTAGAAAAAATTTCTAGAGTATTCCCATTACATGTTCTTGCATCTCTAATGCTATGTAACTTGTTCATAACAACACTCCCAATACAGACACTGTCTTCCTCCTACTCTTTAGTACTGCGATCTGCTTTTTCTTCTATAGTATCTTTCCTACCTCTGCTGCCATGACTGCCTTCTACTAATGAATGCTCTTTTCTGGTATCTGTATCTGTATCTGTACCTGTAACCTCTTGTCTCTTTATGTCTTCCACTTCTTTCTTTCACATCTGTGCCTCTAATTTAGAACTTTATTACTTTCAGTATGATTCCTCTGTTATTCCTCAGTCACAGCTCTGAATGCTGACTACTGCCTCCAAAAAACGCCAACCCTTGCCTACTTTCTTTTGTGTTTTCTCTCCATTTGCCCTTTTATTACACCATCCTGAATGTCATCGTCTTCGAATTTAGGTTAAAAATCTTTAAATATCTCTCTTCATTTTCAAGGGACCACCCACCCTTATTAGCTCAGCATCCTCTAAATGATACTTGTTTTTTCACAGTTTTTTATCTAACGGGAACCAGTTTCTGACATACATAATTTATATAATCACAAAGTCTTTATTTTCCATGCCCACAATCAAAGCACAAATTTTAGTACATAACTCAATGTAAGAGGACTATTATGGAGTGATATGCTCCACTGACCATTTTCTGCAGACAGGGATGAACCTTTTTCATTCCATTAGCTCCCTACAAATGAGAGCATTGCTAGTTCTCCTAACCTTCAGCCTAAAGTGTCTTTACTTCTCCATTCTCTCTCAGCTTTGAGTCCAAAAACCTATGCCTCCTTCCACCCAGCCACTTTTCTTTGATCCTAATTCATGTGCTATGAAGATGCATCTGCACATAATAATAGCATCATTAATGCATTAACCCCTTGGCTAATCCCCTTTTTGCCATGTGCATAAGAAGGTCCTATTTAAGCCATTTAACTGTGTTTTCAAAAGCATTTAAAAACTCGGCTATTTATATGGCATTTTATGAATTACACTAAGGCCTATTCATGTCTGTAAAGTGCCATGCTCCTAACTGTTACTCCGTAAATGAGCAGTAAGATAGAAATAGGAAGAGCAAAAAAAAAATCAAACTTCAGGTGATTACAAGTGAGAAGAGAAAAGCAATGTTATACAGGATTAACATTGACAATAAATTTACTTTTATGGCTACTGTAAATAGGGAGTTTTGGAGGGTTGCTAAGAATTTGGTTTAGCTGGGACCAAACATATATGGTCTTGACTGCAGCTGTGTTCATGGTCCAAATGGGAACAACTTCATACTGGAATGATGTTGCTGACTGTCTGACCAGAACTGCAACACACTGTGTGATAAGCCAAGGGAGAGCTGACAGCAAGGGCGCTGTGATACTGGGAGACATGGTTTACTGTCTTGTATGTGGATTGGAAAAATATAATTTTCTGATCTCATGATATGACTGGATTTGTAGACCTGAATCAGAAATTGATTGATGGAGCAGTCTGTTTAGTGGCCCGTAGGAGAAGAAATAACCTTTGTTTTGGTTTTGAGCAGAACAACAGATTTGATTTGAAATGTCAAAAAGCCAGTCTGTAACAGCAGTTACAGTACACTGTATTTAAACCTTTTTGGGCAAATACACACGACTGTGTCTTTGCTCAAAAAATGGCACCCAACTTCAGCAACACTAGCTCTGATACATATGAAGACAGCTTTGAACACCTGAGATAACAGCATTAAATGCCTAGAAGCAATGCAAAGGCAAGGGGCATTTTGTGGGAGGCAGAAAGCAAATGATCATTTCAGAGAACTGATACACCAAGCAGAACTAAAAATAATTCAATAGGAGTGGAAAGAAAGCTTCTAAAAGAAAGAAGGGATCATTCTGAAAGTTAAAAATAGTATCCTAAACTGTGGTAAGTAAGTTACAAAACCCAGGGAGGCAAGCCAGAAGGGAGTTGAGCAAAAGCCCATGCTGTCATCAAAAGCTTACAATAGAATAATAGGTTTTCAAACATATCAGGAGGAGGTT